>NC_053414.1:16464516-16514516 GCF_016859285.1 Xiphias gladius | reverse complement strand
TGAAGTACATTCTAAAGAGAATCCATCCACAGCGTAAAGAGATGAGGAGCAACAATGGGGAAAAATAATGAAGTCACAGATTTAAATTAACCCCAAAATAATGAAGTCAACCTGAAATACAAACATATGCTGCACAAAAGGCAAATGTGAATACAATATATCTAATATATCTAAATTCGCTTATGATTTAGTTGAAAATTAAAATCCTCATTATTAGTTGAGATTGTCTCATTATAGCTGCCAAAAATGAAAATGTTTATTTGAAGCTTCTAATGAGTATCATTCAACAAAATTGCACACAGCAGAGAATGAATATGACATTAGCTGTAATAACACATGGATGGTTGTTTGTTGGAAATGTAGAGCTCAGTGCTCTTCGTCCAGCAGTATTATTATCTCTATGATCTAAAATGCTTAATGTTATTTTGGCATTTTGTGATAACCTCTGGATTATTTTTAATTAAGAACTGCCATAATAAATTATATTTTGTGATATAGAAACAATTAATTATGAATCTCAACATAATATCAGATTTTTATGCCCAAGCAAGTACCTCATTTCTAATAACTGCTTTTGTGTGTGTGTGTATGTACGCATGTAGTCGTGCCAGGCAGAGGTCTTCTTCATGGCATCAACTCGTTCGGGCAGCACCACCTCCGACAGTTCAGTGGAGCCTCTCGCCCCTCATGAGCCCAACCTTCCCACATGTGGATTTGTCAACAGCTGCTACTTTGTAAATAACCAACAAGCCCAGTTTTTCTTTGGAAATATCTTTTTACCATACTGCACTATGTATGATGATGTGTACCTTTTTGTAAAAGGCAAGTTGTGTAGCCTCCATGTGGAATTTCAGATGGGAGAATGTGTTTGTCTGATGGCATTGTTTTATTCTGTTGTCCTGAGTGACGGTAGTGGAGGACTGGCTTAAATATGCAACAAAGACAGCATCACCATCAATACTTCAGGCTAGCTTGTGAATACAGGAATGCAAGAACACAGAGTCAATCAATCAATCGGTCAATCATGCAGAATGATGGAGGGAAACAGAGAGAGGAAAGGAGAATCTATAGAAAGGAGCTCGGTGTAGATAAAATATTGATCCAGTGAGAATGGACTGAGGTTGACAGATAGATGTGCCAGAATCTCATTCTGGCACATCTATCTGGAGCGACTGAGCCGCAGAATGCTGGAATATAAGCCAGTGACACGACAGCCAAAATGCCAGACAAACAAACATGGTGGCGTAAAATGTCCTCTAAATTCTCACTATGCAGATTTTATTCACTTTTTAATGCTTCATCTCTTTCTGTCTCTTTCTCATTCTCTCTTTAGCCTCGTTCCACATCTCTGCAGGGTGTGCCTGATCAAGAGTGTCGCTCTCAGCATCACGAAGATGAGGACAAGGTGGGGTACTTTAAAATTTTCCACATCGTGTTCCCTCCCTCAACGGCCACTCAATAGCCCGGAGTCCTTTCTGTGTGTAACTTTGTGTGTGGGGCACAGATAGAAAAAAATGATACCTACAGCATCTGTATGTGTATATTACTGTATGCATGATGTATGTCTACTTGTATCACATACAGTGCCGTCAGTAAGTGTTTCAGCAGCGACACATTTTCATTTGTTTTGGCTCTGTACCTCAGCATATTTGATTTGAAATAAATCATCGACTGTGAGGTTACTGGAGTTCCTAATGCACACAAGGGACAAGCGCCATAAAAAATGTACAACATAACGACAGTTTGTGCGCGTTCATGGACAGAGACAGTTTTTGTGCAAGAAATATTGTGTGGAACATAACAAACACTGAGGCGAATCATGGTTTATCTGTACTGTTACTTCTTTTTTTAGTGGCTTTCTTGCTTGGTCATAGTGATACTCTTATATTTTTCTCATCTCTTTGCTGACTTGGTACGTAAATGGATTAGAATTTTGTCATCAAACTAAAAATTGAAAGTCAGATAAGCAGTGACTCTATCTACTCTTTGTCTGTTTTGTTTATATTATACTAATCAAGAATCAGTAGATTCTCAGTTGTAAGGTGAATGTTCAATAGGAGCAAGAAACATTGAGAAAACATTTTAAAGTCTTGATTGACAGCTTCTCGTTTAAGAAATGTTTTTGCGGGGATGCTCCTTATTGCAACATACACTCAGTGTGGAGTGAGGTAGTTAGCTAACAGCCTTGTTCTGTCTTTCTTCCCTCGCTCCCTTCCCACCCATGACCCCCAATCCTTGACCCACCACTGTGTGTGTGTGTGTGTGTGTGTGTGTGTGTGTGTGTGTGTGTGTGTGTGTGTGTGTGTGTGTGTGTGTGTGTGTGTGTGTGTGTGTGTGTGTGTGTGCCTGTATGTGCCTGTATGTGCGTGCGTGTGTTTGTGTTTTAACACTGTATGTAGAAACAGGTGTGGAGTGATTTTGGCGGAAAGATTGATAGTGAGGTGTGGAAGGCAAGTATAATGCACCAAATGTCAATGAGTCTTGTTCTTGGTCTAACTTCACCCACTCTTTGAGTGTGTGCATTTATGCATTATGTGCTAGAAATTCACTGCCTTGGCAAAAGCATGTGTGGCTGATGCTTCTACATAAATGTAACTGCACCAACCACAGTATTTTGTCATGCCTGATATGTCAAAACAGCTGTTATTTTAACATCTCTGTCATTTGGCTGCAGCAACATACTCAACAGGTTGTTTCTTTCTTTACTTATATGTGGCTAAAATATTTTCATATTTCCTTCCTGCTGGCAAAGATCTGAATGTGTTTGCACACACAAGCCTCTGCAGCATGCCCCATTACACTTATAGTAGCGTCCAAAAGTCTGAGATCATGGGAAAGCAGTCTCAGACTTTTGGACCCCACTGTAAAAACACCAACCCCATTTCTCCATCCAGCCAGGGGATTCCACCCACACTTGGATGCATGCTGGCATATACTGTGTGGGGTCATAAGATTTACATTTGTTTTCTGCCAGGTTTGTGTCCATTTAGCCCCTCTCCCACATGCCCTGTAAACGGTGAATATTATGTCAGTTATACATAGGGGTGTTGTGTTGGAACAGGAGCTGAAGTGATTTTTGTTTAAGATGCTCAGTGAGATGGTTCATGGCCTGGTGAGATTTCTGGACATCTGCCACAGTTCTAGTTTGGGGGGGGGCACCAAGATTCCTGGGAAGACCGTGCAGTTCTTTTGAGAGTTCCAAAAGAACTGTGGGCCTTAATCACAGTAAGAAATTTAATCATAAAGATACTATGGAGTTTTATGTCCTAGTATGAAGTTCCACATCTGAAAATGCCAGATCCCTAGTCACCATCTATGTTGTCAGAAAATTGAACCTAAAAGGCAAACAATACTTGAACATTAACACTGTTAGAAGAATAATCTGAATTTGATATCTGCTTACAATGGTAAAAAAGGTTATTAAAATACACCTGGGTCACTTTGAACTGCATTACCACATAACTATAAAGTAACTAAAAATAAAACCAAGTATTGGAGATGACAAGGCTCTTATCTGACTGGAATTGTAATGTCCTTTGGGATGATGCAAAGATGCTGCCAAAAGTGCTTTACAGACAGTATTAAAAACAAAGGTCAAAAACTAAAATGAAAATACACCATAACAATATGTTAAAAAAAAAAAATCTATAATGTTAGCCAAATTAAAGGCCAAATTAAAAAAATAGACCAGTAGTTTGCATTTCTTACATCCAAGGGGAGGGTTTTCCACAGTTTAGGCCCATAAAAAGAGAAAGCAACCTCGCCAGAATTTCAGTCATTTCAGAAAGACTAAAGTCACTGTCAAAGCCAGACGGTTTTTACAGGTTACATGTGTGACGGGGGCTTTAAGGTGGAAGCCCTTTGACCAAAGATGTCGGAGTTGTTTTTGTGTCATTTTACACTAATGATGTCACCTGTGTGCACCAGGACCTGCAGGCAGCCACAGTGAACCCCGACCCCAGTCTGAAGGAGTTTGAGGGTGCTACGCTTCGCTACGCATCGCTCAAGCTAAGGTAAAATACCTGTGCACACACAAGCACACAGGAAAAACCACACTACCTCTGTGCATCTCTGTGAGCTACCACAGTTGCAATTGTTTTTCCTTTTTGTTTTTCTTGCGATCCACCTACAGTAGCTCTCCCATGCTCTTGGTCTCTCTCCTAGTACTGTCTGGTTAGTCTCTCTAATCTTGTGTTAAATCAGTGTTAGAGTTAAATGAGCTCAGGCAAAGCAGGAAGTTAGTTCATCTACTCAGGAAATGGCTTCATGTACGCTATTAGTGTAATGACTGCCTGTAGCTTCGGTAAATTCTAGCGCAGGACGGGAACCTTGTTAACAAAGCACCTAATGGTTGCAAAGGTAATACTGGCACACTGCTAATCTCATAACTGCATCCTGTATTCCACTTTTCCTAACCTTTTTAGTGTTTTTTTTCAGGAACCGTCCAGCAGTGGAAGAAGAGGAGTCTAGCAGTGTCAACAGCGACCCAGAAACAAAGGTAAGGAGCCTTTTCTTCCGTTTAAATTTAGCTCAAAGCCCGTATGTCTTCGTAATCTGTGGTTTTAGACACAAAGCAATTATGGCATAAATCACATCGTCCTGCAGCTATTCCAGTTTATCTGTTAAGAAAACGTGTGTGTACAGTACTTTTCAAAAAATTTAAAAGGGATTAAAAGTTCAATTTTTTTAATATTTTGGTGTGTCAAACAAGCAACGTTTTGCATTGCGACTTCTTCCTGTTGCCTTTATGTAAAGTGTAAAAAAACTACAAATATGTAAGTGTAGCTGCCACAGTACCTCCATTTGTGAATATCATCTCTTCCAGAATCTATAGTTACTCACTTCAGACTTGAATACATGTTTTATCTAACCCAATTTATAAACACTGTAGAATAGAATCAACTTTCCCAGCAGACATGGCTTTTTGTTTTGAAAAGATGGTGTATGTATGTTTTAGTCTGTTGATGTCCTCATCCTGTTTGTTTATGGCTGGTGTTTATGTAGATCATGGTGGCTGCCTGAGCTCCCCTAAGGGGAGACCGATCGAAACAATGCTGCCCCCCAGCGGCGAGACAGAGAAGTAGAGTTCCACGCTGCACATTGGTGCATTAATTACTGAGGCCTCTTTAGCATTCAAATCTAAGATTCAAAAGAGGCATTTAAACTTTTAATCAAGAATCAGATGCAATAAAACATATTACTCAGTAGAATGTCATGCCCATTCAGCTGATACTGTCGCCAGCTAATGTCAGCCGGAGGTATAAATTCAATTCAGGATTCAACTAATTAAACCCAAAAATAAATGAATAACTTATCTGGCCTGATAAAGAGTCATTTCATTCTGTCACAAACCGCAGCAGATTGCAGGAGGGCTAAAATACATTCCAAGGTGTATGTGTTGTTCCCACAGATGGCTGGATAGATCCAAAGCATTGCAGATTAGAGTTTAAAGCCAACACTCGGCTTGATGACGTGGTGCTGATTTGGCTGTCTAGTGTCTGTTTCCCTCTGTGTGTTTGTCTGGCAGAAGTTCACAATCCTTAGCAACAGTGACATTGTGATGAATACCAGACACAAACACAGACCTACAGTCAGGGCATCTGGTCTGGTAGCACTCTGACACACACATCAATGGCAGCAAACAGCCCACTGCAGTATCAAGATTGGAACAATCCCTTTCTACCTAGTATGGGAGTTAAATACAAAAAAGACCTTATTCAGCAACAATTTTGTATCTGTCGAAGGCTAGCTTACTGACCAGATAACTCCAGGAGACACACAGCTGCCATTCAACTAAACAAACCTTAAATTATTAGAATAAAAACCTTGTACTCCTTATAAAGAAACACACGTTTTTATGATTTGCATGAAATATGATTCCGGCTGCATAGTTTTTGTGTCATGTGGCTGCTACCACCTGCTGGTCTGCATCACTGACACAACTTTCAGAGACTTGTGACAACATGGAGAGAGGCGCTGTTGGACTTTGTGTGTGTGTGTGTGTGTGTGTGTGTGTGTGTGTGTGTGTGTGTGTGTGTGTGTGTGTGTGTGTGTGTGTGTGTGTGTGTGTGTGTGTGTGTGTGTGTGAGAATAAATGAGCCAGACCCTCGTCAGCACTATTCAGCTTAAGTCAGCAGTATGAAACATCTCCACATTGAAGACATCATGTTACTGTATGTCCTGTTGTGAAATGCTTAAAAACTGTGTTTGCGCCATTCTTACCAGTAGGTGGATAGCACTATTGATAGCTATGGATAGCTTTGTCCTACTTCCACTCACACAAGATGAACATACTTCAAGTTATCTGTTTAATACGGACATTTGATCCACATGTGAACAAGTTTTCCTTCGACAAACTATGACACCACTGGTTAGTGTGGTAGTGACTCACTTTGATTCCTGTCTGTCTCTTATGTCTTTGTCTTTCCCTCTCTAACTTTTTTTTTCATCTTGGATCTCTGTGGTCTGCAGAGTACTGTCTGAACAGACTGCTGAAATCAAATGAATACTTGATGAGGACAGATGGATGGCCCTCTCTCCTTCCTTTCTTCTTCTCTACTAACATGCTTTGTTGTCTTCATCTGTTTACCTATCTTTTGGTCTTTGTGGAGTTAAAACTGTTTGGCTTTACCCTCAGAATCTTGCAAGTTCAAAACTGCAAGTGTATTTTAAACACAATCGCATTGCTATTAAAATAACATTAAAAAAACGATCTTTAAGACTTATTAGAGTCTAAAACAAACAGCTACTTGTCAGTGTGCAAAAATGTGATATGTCTATAAGTACTGTGCTGTGTTTGTGACAGTATCATCACTTGTTGTATCTATGTTTCCTTCAGTGTTTTGCAGTGCGCTCTCTGGGATGGGTGGAGATGGCTGAGGAGGACTTGGCTCCTGGAAAGAGCAGTGTTGCCGTCAACAACTGCATCAGACAGCTGTCCTACTGCAAGAATGACATCCGAGACACTGTCGGCATCTGGGGAGAGGTGAGCAGGAGAGTGCAGTCACACAGTATGTTCAAAATAAAAGGGTGACAAGTTTGTAGTTGTTGGAAGTAAAGGATCTGGAGAGGACGGGTGCTTTAAGAAGATGAATAAAAAGTGAGGGCGGAGCAAAGAAAAGAGCAAGAGAAGTTAGCAGGGGCGACAGTCTCCAGAAATCTGTGTCAAGAGATGGAGGGAGGAATGAAGAGAGGAAAGTAGAGCAGTGGTATGAGGTCTTTCCTTCTCTCTGCGGTGGTTGTGTTTAATGTGAAGTGACAGAACAGAGAGAGAGAGCTTCAACCCTCTTTCAATAACCTTTCATCTCCTACACCCTCTTTTTAGGGTTTGATCATTTATTTAGAGGCCTTCAAAGCCGAAGGGGACACACACACACACACACACACACGCATGCGCACGCACACACGCACGTTTACTCACCATGCATGCACACACAGGCATATATACTTTGTAGGCAAGTAAAAGGAAGCACCTAACCTCGACCAGTTTTTTCTAACATCCTGAGCTTCAGGATATAAGGATTGCATGTTTTTGTGATGAGATCTGAAGAATTTATGTGTGTGTGTGCGCGTGTGTGTGTGTGCGCGCGTGTGTGTGTGTGTGTGTGTGCGTGTGTGTGTGTGTGTGTGTGTGTGTGTGTGCGTGTGTGTGTGTGTGTGCGTGTGTGTGTGTGTGTGTGTGTGCTTTCAGGGGAAAGACATGTACCTGGTGCTGGAAAATAATATGTTGAACCTGGTTGACCCCATGGACCGCAGTGTGCTTCACTCTCAGCCAATCGCAAGTATCCGGGTCTGGGGCGTCGGCCGGGACAATGGCAGGTTAGTCTCTGTGGCAACCACGTTACTTATTTCTTCTTTGAAAATGTATAAATCTCCTTTTGTTCCTCTCCATGATTCATTATGATTGTGTATGATGTCGTGATTTCCTCTGAATGTCACCTCTAACATTTCTGTAGCGTTAAGATTACGAAATATTCCAGTGTTATTAACCAATCATCTGGGTCATCACTCATATGGATGTAATATCCTCCTGTAGTTTAGGTTTAAGTTTTTTAATACTCTATTTGAGATATTAGTCACCATTGTAAATGTAGTCATGGATGTATCAAGCGCACACTCAGTAAAAGTCAGTGTAACATTTGAGGGCAGCAGGCGGGTGGTGTGGTGACAGACGGAAGAGAGGAGTTAATGATTGATGATGAAGGGATGCTATTGAAAGATTAATTCCTCAGTACAGAGGAGAGGATTAGAGGGAGAATGGCCTTTATTCTCACCACAAATCCCCACCTGACTTTCACCTCATCTTAGCTCAGCACAGTGGGCTCCACTAAAGACAAAATTTACACAGAGCTTCTATGTTTGATGTTGCTGAATGTAAGACTGTGAAGGATAAAAACTAAGAGCACATGAGCCTCACAAGCCTCTCCCTTGTAAGACAAGGTTAAAATGAAACTCTAAATAAACACAGTGTGGTTGTGCTGCCAGGCAACCAGTAGAGGGCGCTGTGCACTGCTGCTACATGCACGAGAGGGTGCCGAATGTAGGTTACCAGACACAGCCAGGTGAAGTGGACCGAAGTGGTTGGTAGCTGCTGTATAATTGGAGCTGGCACGTGCACGCGCACACGCAATGCCCGCGCGCACACACAGGCGTGACTGCGCGCAGGAGAAGAGGCAGGGGCTAAAAGCTCTTGACATGAGCAGAACTGCAGAATCCTGTTGGCTCAGGGATCTTCCTCTTCTGTCATTCACTCACACGCATGTTCATGCAGCGGTGTATGTTACATTATATTTAAAACTTTCCATCACCCTGTCAGATAAAACGAAGATGTGTTTTCCCGGTGCTTAACCTTTATTTCTACCCTCCACATCTACATATAGCAGGAGAGTGAGAGCAGTGGGAATACCTCGGCTGCAGCAGAGGGAGGATGGGGAGGAGAAGAGATGGTTAGAGGGAGGGAAGAAGAGGGGGTTTTTTTTTTTCTTTTTTTAATGCAGGAGAGAGGGGGATGAAGCTGCCAGAGGGGGAGGTAGTGCTCACAGGGTGTGGAGCAGACAGGTTGAGGAGTGTGTGCACGCATGCCGTTTCACCAGAAATGGATGGTGTGAGTGTCTAAAGACGCTCTTGTACACACAGGATTACCTGCCAAAATAGGAAAACAAAACTGTGTGAGTATATTTAAATACCTTTATCTCACTTTTGGTATCTTGTGCTCTTTTGTTTTATTATAAAGTAGCCGGAAAAGAAAGAGAAACCACAGATAAGAGGGATGAGGCCTCAGTCTGTAGGGGATGTTGCTGAGCAGGTAGTTTGTGGCTTGATTTTTAAAGCTGGTGCGAGGTGTCCGTGTCGCAATTTTACAGGAACTCAGGTGGAATGTAAAAATCAGACGTGTGTGCGTGTGTGTCTGGTTTGTTCGTGATGGGGTGGTTAAATGAGGGTGCTAATGATAAATAAATAATTTGATAAAGGAGTTGTGCTAATCTGAATCTCTAGTGTTTGAAAAAAGGAAAAGTACTTGTTTGTAAAGCTCTAAGCAATGTAAAAAGTTCTTAACAATGAAATGTGCAGCAGTTCAGCACTAGCATGTATTTATAAGATATTTTTTCTTGGTCGTACTCAATGTGCATCCAAAATTCATTCCACAGTTTGTATTCTAAATACAGTAGCTGCATGTAGAAATTTGCCCTGGATTTAACTTATTTATGGGTTGTTGGACTTTTCAGTTTGAAGCTGTTAGAGGAAGGTGGTAGCAGCACCCAGGTTTCAATATAATGGAACTGGAGACCTGGTTGGATCAGGGATTCTCCCTTTATTGCTGTCTCTCTCTGTCACGCGCACTCACCACACACCCGTGCTTAAGACTGGAGTGGTCTCCCCATGTGCCATGAAACTCATTATCGCCATAGACATTACAGATTCAAACAGCAACCTTGACATTTTCAGGGGCGTCTGCATGATGATAAAATTATGACTGACTTTTATCTTCCCCCCTCATCTTGGTGTTTTATTCTGCCCTTGTCTTTACGCTTTTATCTTTATCATGTACATTGTTGCACTTCACTTCCAATTTCCTCCCTCAGTATTTCACGTTTCTCTTATTATATTCCTTACTCTTCTCACTCCCCCTTCCAGTAACTTATTTTTTAAATGACCTTTAGGAAACATAAACCATCAGCAGCCAATTAAAGCTCTTTACGCCCAACCAGAGTATCTTTCTGTTCCACATAAAATTACCTGCAGTGCTGATTTGACCCGTGCTACAGCCCTTCAACCCACATGAACACATACATATGGAGATGGTATAAGAAATGAATATCAAGGTTAATTCTCTATGTATGTCAGTGCGTCTGTTTGTCACTTTTCTATGTCCCGCAGTAGGGGGTTAGTACAATGCATTTTTTTCCTCTTTTCTTCTACTAACTTTCTGCCTTTCCTCCTTTTGCTTCCTTGGACGCAGAGAGAGGTAAACACATTCTTTCCTTTCATCCCCGACCCTCCTTCAGTACCTCTCCATCATCTCTGTCATCCTTTATTGTTTAATTTCCTCCACTTTTCATTTTTTCTTGTCTTCAAAGTGGCTCTTGATGTACAGTACCACTGTGTACACTCGCTTTGAGACGTAGGAAATGAAGGTGACCTCCTCTGTCCATTTTTGTCTACAAGCAATTTTTTTAAGTTTACACACACATACACATACAAATAGGAATCTTTTGTGGAGAGTTTCCCTGAGGGTCTGGGATCAGAAATCTTGTTAACTCTCAGGCCGGTGTTTCCTATTGCATGACATATTGAAGCCCACATCTTGAAGTAAGTTATTTAGACTGGTTTTATTTGTCTTTTTGAATGATGTAAATCCTGTGTGTGTGTGCGCGTGCTGTACTGGTTTAATTTGATGCAGCTCTATTTCTTCTTTACAGTCTTATACGTCTTCATTCCAGCCCTCTTTTGACTCTCCTACATCTAGTCATTCCTTCTATTCAGTGAAGTTAAATTGTTTTTGGCTCCAGTGGGCCCAGGGGAAAGTTCTTCCCTGCTGTCACTCTATTCAGCCCCCTCGTGCTTCATGCTGCTCTATTGATCCCAGAGGTCCATCAACCTGTGTGTGTGTGTGTGTGTGTGTGTGTGTGTGTGTGTGTGTGTGTGTTCGTGTGTGTGTGTGTGTGTGTGTGTGTGTGTGTGTGTCCTGTATTCATCAGAGTGATAAAGGTCAGTTCATCTTTCATGACATCACCAAGAGCTGTCAGTCTCAAAACTGGACACACACTCACATACATATACACACATCAAGCATACACAAAACTACTGCATCATTTATCTTTCCTTGCTCCAAGTAGTACCGAAACTAGTCTCACAAACCCTCCTCTCATCTTCATCCCCCTTGTGTTTTCCTCTTTCCCAGGGACTTTGCATATGTGGCGAGGGATAAAAACACCAGGATCCTGAAATGTCATGTGTTCCGCTGTGACACGCCGGCCAAAGCTATCGCCACCAGCCTGCATGAGATCTGCTCCCGGGTGAGTGGTTCAGGCTGGAGGAGGGTGCGGACATGAGGCCAAGTTTGGATTTGGCTATTTAGGATCAGTTGAAGTGTCTTGCTGGAAAGATGTTTCTCCTATCACTAAATAGAGAGGACTGGGAGACAAGAAAATTGTACATATGGTCATTATCCCAATTCATTTTACAAAAAACTGAACTGAAAACTGTCAAAATAAAGAAAGTGGTAACCACTTCCAAAACAAAATGCCTAGCCTCAAAAATACTTGTATTGTTTTATAATATTCCACAGTCTAGGCACACATTTTAATCTTAGGACAGAGTATCCGCAGACCCCGGAAAACAGAAAACAAGATTAAACTCACCTAAATTTCTTCCAAAACACAGTTATCAGGGAGCTTTGCCTGCACTGCATGTCCACTCATATATGAATAAAGATTAATGCAAACAGGATTAATATAACTGTATTCAAACCATGTTTTTATTGTGTCTGCTTTCTTCACTGAACTCACTCGGAATTTATGGACTTTAATTTTGCCCCAGTAAAACACATCTATAGCTTTAGAATTTTAATTTAATGTTGGAAAAGAGCTTTGATAAAGATGTTTGCTTTATTTATGTAGACTCATAATTTGTTGTTGAATTCAAATCTAAGTAGCGTGTTTGTTCTTGAAATGTCATTTGTTAGAGAGAGGAGGAGCCAGACAACCTTCATGCTGATACTAACTGCCCCACATTTTACAGTCAACGTATATTATAGAACCTCACATCTGTGTAATAAAGACTTGTCACACAAAAAAGGATAAATAAGGAAAAGCAGAGAATTGGCCACAGCAGAGGTTGCTGAGATGCAGATTTGCCTTGACAAATTCTCTGATTGAGGACATGTATAATTTATGTTTGGTGTTTCTCTGTGTGTGTGTGTTTTTTGGTAGTGGTGTGTGTGTGTGTGTGTGTGTGTGTGTGTGTGTGTGTGTGTGTGTGTGTGTGAGCGTGAGCGTGAGCGTGAGCGTGAGCGTGAGAATGATTTTTCCTGTTTTCATCTGTCTGGTTCTGTGTTTGCATGTATGTGTTTCTCCTTGTTCGAAGCACTGCAGGAAAAGCATTTACCCTGCTTTTGGAAGAGAAGTGTGACCTTAATGTGTGTGAATGAGTGTGTGTGTGCATGTGTGTGCTCCCCAGGTGAAATGGGTAGACATTATGACAGTTTCTGGGGTGAAGCTGCTCTAGGTTTTCCTCAGCTCTCTTTGTGACTCTTTCTTCTTCTTTTCCTCCCTCATCCTCTTGCACTCGCATTTTTCTCTTTGTCTCCTCACCCTCCTCCTCTTTCTCTCTGCCACGGTATAACAATTCTGCCCTGTTTTTACGCGCCATGTCCTCATATTTCTGTATCTGCTTTTGCTCTGCTCCCTCTCTCCCTCTCCCTCTCTCTCTCTCTCCTCCAGATAATGACAGAGCGAAAGAATGCCAAAGCAATGGCAGGAGGCTCGCTCCAAGACAGGATGCAGGCAGGACTAGATCTCCCTTTACAAGGTAGGCTTCACACATACAGTAGCCCGGGCAGTGTGTGAGTGTGAGAGTGAATGCAATAAGTGACACGCATCCACTTCTGTGGCACGCTTATGCTTTCAAACTGGTCATTTGCAAGAACACAGAATCTAAAAAAACGAGCTATGTCGACATCACATTGTCCAAAATCAACACAGGTTAGGAAAAGGAGCATGAAGGCAGTTTGATAAATACTGTATGGGCCCGCATGTAAGACAGTATTTTTTTCTGCAAATTAAGTTTGAAAAAGTGTGGATTGTCTTATATTTGAAGACTGCACACTTATGTGTTCACAACATCAGATACTCCTTTTGAATGGAGAGAGTACCAGTGCAACACAGTCCTCTACAGAGAGTGTTACATTATGGGCCTTAATGTTGCTAGGCTAACAAGTGTTTCAAGTCTGTTTATAGTGAGCCTTTCAGAGTCAGTCACCCGATAGAGTGTTTCTTTAGCCCAGTTTAACTTGCAGGAGTTTCTGAACACTCGTGTAACGTGTTTTGCTGCCACAGGGGAAAAAAAGTCATCACAACTGAAAACCAGTTTATAGCCGTCTCTCAACATCTTTACTGCACAAGTGGACCAGGGAGAAAATCTGTCAAACAGCCAAGAATTACGGCTGTCACAGATGAGCTCAAAAAGACTGAAGTCTGAAAAATGCTGTCGGAGGAAATGTTTTTGACCACTTCAAGAGCCTGTCGGGAGTGAGTGCGAGTATGAGAGTGATATAGGAAGATTGCACATTTGAAATCCTGCATTGTTTACATCCATATTTACTTGCTTGTAGTCTTCTTATTCGTTGCCTTTTACACATTGCTGCTCTTCGTTGTGCATTACCGCTGCCAACTGTCAATCGGTGAAACCTGCGGCAGGAACGTGCGCCCCGTTGCCCGCATGATCATGTACGTCCACGTGCACAGTACAATCAAAAAAAGGACCCACGCGTAGAAACATTGCTTCATAGCTCTACTTGTGGTCAAAAACTCCTTTAACGGGTACCATTAATGGTTGTTTGCAGTTTACAGAGGAGTTGATGGTCCAGGGCACCAGTATAATGTGCTGGTGTTATCTGACTTTTATATGATCAAAATTTACAGAGTAGACAGGGAATGTGTTCCTCAAATGTTTGAATAACCAGACAGATGTAAGCAGCCAAGGGATGTTGCTGACAATAGGACAAATTTTCTTGTACTTTCAGGAGACAGTGTAGAAGAGCAGTGGTGGAGTCGTAGCTCACTTACACACACATATCTGTAAACAAATGGCTGTTTTATAAGAAAACAAAGAAAAAAAAAAGGACTGGTTCTCTCATTCAGTCATAAACATGATAACAAGTCATTTCTGTTACCGCTCACTGTTTTCTCTCTCTTGTCAGCTCTCTCCCTGTCACTCTGTCAGTGAAAAATGATTTGCTGTGCTGCACTGTATCATTTATATACAAGCATGCAATTGGACAAGTCGAAAAAAAAAAAAAAAAGCAGCCTCGTTATATAAAAGGACAACATGCCGTATTTAACAAATAGGTAAGATGGAACTTTAGGATAAAGGTCAATGTTTATTCTTATGAGCACCTATTAAATGTGTGCGCTGCTTCTCCCCAGCAGAGTTCCCCACACCAAAGACAGAGCTGGTTCAGAAGTTTCAGGTGCTCTACCTTGGGATGATGCCTGTGGCCCGACCAATAGGTTGGTTTGACACGCAAACTGCACTCATGCACAGTGTAATGACATGCAACGTACATGATGTAGGTTGATGCCGAGTGTTTGATTTCAAGTATGTTTTTCGATTTAAATGTTTATATTTTCTTTGGTTTGTTTTTAACATCCTCTGGTCCAGGTATGGACATACTGAATGGAGCTATAGACAGTCTAATTGGGTCTTCCAACAAAGATGACTGGACTCCAGTAGCTCTCAACGTGGCAGATGCTACTGTCACCATAAGCAAAGACAAGGTCAGACACACAGCCGCTGCTCGCCAGTTTTCTTAAAGCTGAGATTCATTCGTTCCTGTTCATTGTTGCCCTCTGCGTTACTGAAAGGTAGTTAATAGGATGTACAGGTAACAACGAAGATGGCAGAGAATGAGAGAGTGTCTCATCCCTGCTGTTTAGCAAATACATTTTGGCACAACTTAGTTCACTATTGCTCAAAATGTGAAACAAATATTTAACTGGTAAAAGGCCTATGATAAAGACTATGAATTTATTACAGGGCTGTAACTTCTGGTTAGGGATGTAATGTAACTTTGTATGATGTCAGATAAGGACAAGGAGACTTGCAACAACAACACAACCATTTATTTCTGTTGTCAGCCATCACAACAACTTTTTCTGTTGGTGTTGCTCTTTTCTGTTCATTTTCAACGTGTTAAGCTACAAAAAATGGTGGAAAACATGTTGCTTGTGCTCCGGATTGAACAGACTTTATTGACATTGTCAACCAGATAGGTAGCAAGCTGCTACCCAGCATAATGAGACTGAACTGCACTTCACAGACATTAACTCCACTCAGGTTAAATCTGCATGTAAAGTCTCAACAATGTTCGACCATGCAGATGACATGAAATTACTCTTTTCCCCCTTTCTTTTAAAAAAGTTATGGGCTTTAGTTTTAACAAAAGACTCTTAAAAGCCAGCTGCTCTAGTGAACCTGTTTAATAGGAGGCTGCAGTTTTACGGGGTAGCTCCCCTGTAAGAATGTGTCTAACTATTTGAATGCCTATATGTGCAGTGTTTGATGATTGTACTATTCCTCATCTATGTTTCTTTTTGTTTCCATGTAAATGTATGTAATATACACGTCTGTGATGCTGTGGCTAATCTCACATGCCAACGTGTCTGACCAGGACGAAGAGGAAGTGCTGGTGGAGTGTCGTGTGCGTTTCCTGTCTTTTATGGGCGTTGGGCATGACGTGCACACATTTGCCTTCATCATGGACGCTGGCGGGCATCGTTTTGACTGTCACGTCTTCTGGTGTGAGCCCAACGCTGGGAGTGTGTCCGAGGCTGTGCAGGCAGCTTGTATGGTGAGTCGCTGAGCTGAAAACACGACTCAAATACTCTGAGCCAACTCTCACTAGGTTAGTTAAGAAATAAAGCAATCTCCCACTCTGCACACAGATGCAGGCTTGAATTTTGAATTACAGTCGTGTAATCTGTTGATTGTGGGAAATGGTGTGTGGATAATTGTAACATAACCGTGAACGGTAATTCAAGTAGGACTTTGTATAAAGTGAACATAGTAGTCTCTAAACTGCAGTAGGATTAGAAAGAACTGTACTGCAAATAAGTAAACGTCATGTACATTCATTCCCTGAAGGAAAACATTGAGTTTCAAAGCTGTTTTCATGGTAAGGAGAAGAAAACAAAGGGTTTTAGGGCTTGTCGCACATAAAACACAAGAAGGCAAACAAATTACGTTGTATATACATAACCTGATTATAACCCGTTGGTCTAATGCAAAGGGTTTCCTTCATTCCTGGCAGGCGTAGACATTCAGAGCCTCTCTTTCTGTGAGCGAATCTCCTTGTCTGTAGTTTAGTTTGGGTTTAGTTTTTCAATCTTGACAGATGGGTGTTTTACCAACCCATATGCTCTATTCAGGTTGTAATGCGACCCTCCGTCAAAGCATAATTGGTGTGAAACATGCATCATCAAATCAAGAGAAGCCACCTGAAGTTAAAATATAGTGCTTTCAGCACTTGTCTCTGAAAGAGGACGACCTTGCAAGTTTAAAGTTAATTTTTAAAGTATTTTAGATTGTATTACATGTTGTTTAGTGCTTTGCAAGTCACATGTACATTCAATCATTAGCCAGAACCCATAATACCTTTACAGTGTTTTTATTTTATCATTATAATGTCCATGATCACTGGCCAGAATGCCCTCTGTGGTGTTTCTGCTATAATGCAGCCTATTAGTGGAGGTTCCTCATCTTCCTTGTCTCTGCTGTGTCCTAGTCTCAAGATCATTCGACTGCTGGCCGGGCTATTGATCACACATCAGAACTTTGGATATAGGGACACAACCATTCACACACACACACACACACACACACACACACACATACACGCACACACAAAAACTGATTCACAGTGACAAGAATCAGCAGTCATTACTATTGATCACAGCTAGCAGTCTGCACCAGTCCAGCTTTCCCTTTCCCAAACACACACACACACACACACTCCACAGTTGTACACTGAGCAGCAGTAACTCTCTATTATTTACACTGTTCCTCTCTCTCCTGCCCTTCCTCCTTCCCTCTCTCTCTCAGCTGCGGTACCAGAAGTGTTTGGTAGCTCGACCCCCCTCCCAGAAGGCCTGTGGTTCGTCGCCCCCCGGTGACTCGGTGTCCCGTCGGGTCTCGACGAGCGTGAAGCGAGGCGTCCTGTCTCTCATCGACACCCTCAAACAGAAGAGACCCGTCACCGAGTTGCCACAGTAACCACAGTGAAGCACTACCAACTCCCTGCCACATCCGCAGTCACCATGGTAACTAGTCGCATCAATACCAAAACCTGTAGCCACCACAGACCCCAGTAACCACTGAAACACAGCAAAGCCCTAGGGTCTGGGAAACCCTGTCACGATTCCTTGGCTTTTGTGGAGCAGATTGGAATTTCACCTCAAGAGTTTTATCAGCTCTCGAGCAGAAATTCAAGTCCATTTCCTCAAAACAACTAAGATGAATGAAAACTCTAAGCCCGCGTCGAGAAGGAACCACCACCGGAAACATCTGAAAGATGATCGTAACGGTGTTGATGTACATAGAAGTAACTCTCATCCCCCTCAGCACAGAGAAGGAGTGAGGAGAAGAGAGCAAAAATTGAAGAAGTAGGCAGTGCTCCTTCAAGCACGGCACGTATGATGAGCGAGCTCACTGCTGCCCAAACTGCTGATCTCTCCATGCTCTTATTGTATTTGTGTCTGTGCCTGTGCTGCCCGCATGACCTTGCACACCTGGCCCATCCCCCTGTCATTCACCCGGTTGTCCGTTAGTCTGTAGTGGCTTTTCCCCCCTCTGTCCCTCTTTCTAATAATCCTCAGTAGACTGTAACGTAAAACTAAGTAAGTGGAAGGAAGGAATCATCAAAGCCATAGTGTCTGATTTTCATATCAGTAAGTAATGAACAAAAGAAGGGAGCTGCTACAGACTAAAGAGATTTGGCCATTAGTCTACACACTCACCTGTTCAACTGATCCTGCATGAACTTTTTATAGAAAAGTGAATCGTTCTAGACAATATCAATACACTGCTGCTGCTTTCAGAGACTGAAAGGGTGAGAAATCAGAAGCCACATAGTTTATTCTGTCTTCTTAGCTCCTTGTTTCTCGTCGACTGTGCAAGAATCAGCCTGGAGGGTCTAAACGAGTGGTGACATTTCACCCGAAAAACATCCTACACATTCTTTCAGTTTACGTCTCGTTTTTATTCTTGTGTTATCCCTCGGAAAATAACAGACGATAGCCATAATGGAGGAAGAGGCGCAGGGACGGGCCGAGTTACCCCTCTCTCCCCTGCTCCCAACACAGGGGACATCAGCAATGCTGCCGCTGCTCATTGATACACATGCTGTAGGAAATTTGACTATAAATCCCACCTCAGTATCAGTCCTCAGAGACTGCAGGTCCACTAATAAAATGGGACTGGTGGCATAAGGAAGCCTGGAGGAAGAAAAAGAAGACTTGAGGAATGTGTTTTTATACCTGAATATGGTTGTGATGATTTTGTCTGAACTGTGAGGAGGTGAGAAGGAGAGAGGGATTATCTTCATATTATCTTCAGCCTTGACCGTTTGAGAAGAAAGCCAACAGAGAGACATGTTGACTCAGACCACGAGGACTTTCCTGGGCTGCTATCTATCTGTCTCCAGGGTTCTGTTCACTTGAATGCGCCTTCTGTTTTTTTCATTGCCCACTTACTGTACGTCTGCTTTCATCAGTGCCATAAGATCACATGCTTTTGCTCTGTTTTGTTTTTTGTTTTTGTTTTTCTCACACAAATCTCAATTATTCACTTCCAGCTCCTTATTATCACATATCTGACAGGTTTGGATGTATGGTAATAACTAGTGTAGAGCTTATTGTAACTACAATCATCAACACTCGTTTTCTCCCCAGACAGTTCTCTTAGACGTACAGGCAGGTAGATGCTGAACATCTGACCCCGCCTGTCAAGCTTTGGATTTCTCTACATGCAAAAAAAACGGTGCGGATAGGGCGGTAATGATAGAAACACTCGGTATCTGAAAGATTTGGAAGGCGGTGTCTTTTTTTGTTGCCTTCCCAAAATCAAAATCACAAAAGCAAAGTTGTAAGGATTGGAGTACAGCACGTGCTTATATGCTATAACGTAAACGTCAAACAGCATGCCAAGCTAACTAGCTTCATACCTACAGTAGTTATTTAGCATTATTTCGAGAGGCAAGGAGCCTGTCGTTTGGTAGAAACACTTACCGTTACTCTAGAGGTATTCCCAGAATCCCCAAAGACTTTTTTAACCATCTGGACGAAAAACTCTTCCACCTGCTGAATGATAAAAAAAAGCTTCTTTACCTGTTTACGAATCAAAACAAAGATGGCAGCCAGCCAACTACCTGGGTTAGAGGAGTCCTTGGGGATTCTGAAAATACTGTCAGCACAGTACGTTGTTAAACCACTTTCTGGGTTAATTATCTTTTAGAGAAACCAGTTGTTACCTCTGTGACCTGAAGGTACATAATGCTAAAGCATGAGAGGCACACCAACTATATTACTTGTTGGGGTTACAGATTATGTTAGAAAAATATCCGCTCATCCGGAACATCCATCCTGTACGAGCCACAATGATAGTACATCAGAGTGTAGAGTAATGATCCAGGCTCTGTCCTGCTGTTTATTTAATTTGGGAAATTTATACTCCAGCATAATTAGTTATATAGTGTTACATTTGCCAAACCCATCAGTTATTCCAGCTATTTTCTTGTAAATGTTAAGCATGTTTGAGCATATGAACTTTAAAGCCTAAATCTACCCACTGCCTTGCTCTCCAAGTATGATTTTCTATAGGTAGTATCCAAACCATCCAAGGGTTATGTTAGAATAACGTTTTAATTTCATTTTTCATTTGTAATACTCTTAATACTTGATCTAACTCGCTCTACATGACAATATACAAACAAAGCTGCTCTTTTATTTCCATGCAAGTGACATTATCATCAGCTGGTGAGGATACTGACTTTGTGCCTGGGACATGCAGCTCTCTGTCTTTTAGCAGAATCTTGTTTATTAGCCATCAAGTGTATATTCAAGACCCCTTTTTGCAAGGATCTAGTTTAAAAATGAGTCAGCTTGCGACATTAAACAGTCCATTGTAGACAGTTTTTAGACTAGCTGATAACAGCCGATTAAATCTGCTAGTTTAATCTGCAACTGTTGCCATTTCAGCCGACAAAATCCACAGTCGGTGGTTAGAAATGAGAAGCTGCTTTTGTTTTTGTCTGTGTGAAATCAAAGAGCCGTTGTTTCACATACAGGTTATCATTGTAACCTGTATATGTGCAGCGTGAGAAAGGAAAGCTTGACAGGCGTAGCAACAGGGCCAGGACTTAGTGAATGGTCAGGTAGTTCCAGCTGAAGGTGTGTCTTGCTTGTCGTCTGTGTTAATATTAAACTCCACATTTAACATGCAAACGAAGGAACTTGGAGTGTACTTGAGACTTTGTTGAGAAAACTCAGCCATGTCACCTTCTTTTGTCACAAAGGTTGTTGAAATGTGAATGAGATGACTAAAAGTTGTTGTGTACATAATATCCATTTAATGTAACATTCGGCATTAATCATTGTTATAAGCTATCTTTTCATTTTTGAATGTCTTTAGTTTTCTATTATTTTCTTGAAATGAAATGCCTTTTTTGAGAACTCACCAAATGGCCAAAGTGTAAAATACTGATATACATTGTTGTAGATAAGGAAAATACGAGAGCAAATAATGAAAACGGGAGAGGCGATTGGAAATGTTCACACTTGTCAATTAAGTTGATACTGAATTTAACTGAGCAATTATCTATGCATTCTTTTGATCTTGAGAAATGGAAAGTCGTAAAAAGCCTTGCATGCCCTTGGACGGTTGAAAGAGCAACTGTATGTACTGAACAGAAATATTTTTTATTTTATTTATTCTATTTTATAAAGGTATATACTGATTTTATTAGTTGGGGCAAGTAAAGTCTCTTGACTCAGTGTCGTTGTCTCAGTCCCTGGTAAACTCACAATGCTACAACAAGCTCCGCTTTGCAGAAAAAGGCAGATAAAGGAATATATCTTCACCTTGTACAGTGCCCTGAGAGCTGGAGGTCCACTGCTGGTCAGACCAGTGAAGTGGAGGAGGAGGAGGAGGAGGAGGAGGAGGAAGACGACGAAGGTGATTTTTAACAGCAGTGGACCCCCAGTTGCTCTGTCAAGCTCACACACATAAACAACAACAAACACACACACACACACTCCATTTCCCACAGATGGATGTGCTGGC
This sequence comes from Xiphias gladius, assembly GCF_016859285.1. NCBI lineage: Eukaryota > Metazoa > Chordata > Actinopteri > Istiophoriformes > Xiphiidae > Xiphias > Xiphias gladius. Next base: position 16,492,961 of record NC_053414.1, on the reverse strand, counting down.
TTCCGTTTGCTGCTCACTGATTTGTACACTTTATCAATGTAACCAATTGTGAGAATAAACAGCATAATAAAATACACCACTTGGCTTTTGGTATTTTTATTCAGTCGTCTTTTTTGATCAATTGTTTGGTCCGGTTTAGTCCCAGCGGTTTTTGGCTTGTGACCATTCAAAACACAAGCTGTGCGCAGTTCAACCAGAGAGGGATTTTTTTTCCTATTAGATGATTTCATTCGAAGAATCTTTGGTGGCTTTACGAGCTAAAAGTAAACACTATAATCACAGGAAGAAAGCAAGAATTCAATTTATTATTATTTATTTAAGTTATTAGAGTGGGGACGGGGGCTTAAAGACCCTCCCAGGCATTAATGTTTTCTTTGGGCACTCCCTTGACTAAGAAAAATTCCATAACCCTCCCCCCAATAAACAGTGTCATATAAAAGTACCACTTAACTGATAAAAATTGACTGTACCATTAGTAGCTAAAAGTCCCTTCTATTTCATAATATCATATCATATACTATAATATATACTTTTACAGTAAGTATCAAAAGGGAGGAATTAATTAAAGTAGTAATCGGGGGGGGGGGACTACCCTCCCTACAGCAGCACATAAAGTACGAACCACCTCCACCTTTTCTGACCCCCAGCCTCCCCTTTAATAATTCATGTACAGTCGCTAACTGTTAAACATTTAACAGCACCTAATTTACAATTAGGAAACAGAAGTGCTTCAAAATTTCATACTTGAGTTCGTTTGTCAGTGTTACCTGCGTAATGACTTGCTATGATAACCTAGTTATTAGAATTGTCGAGCTTCTTTTGATCAGCTAATCAATTAATTGATTGATTGACTGCCTCAGATCTAAATCATGCATGTGCATTTCTGTGCAGTACAAAGTCATAAACCTGGGTTTAGGGGTTTGCCTTAACCAGAGATGAAGAAATGAGTATAACACCGAAATTTTCAAGTTTTTATCTTCATCATCTTTATGACCTGCCATTTTATGATGTAAAATTACATTTAAATACATTTTAGTACACAGTATTCAGCCGATCAAAAATGCCTTTATGCCTCTCTGAAACTTTAAATACAATATTTTATTTTTATTTTTTTAATAATTTAAAGTAATTTACTATGGAGCACTTTAATGTATGATCACAGTGACTGTAGAGTCAGAATATGCCTATAATTTAACTGACCACAACATCAGTGAGTCTAATCCCCACATCTCTGTAATCCTGGCAGACAGACTGAGGATGAGGATGCAGACATGTTGGCACGCTGACAGTGGGAGGTCTGGGACAGAGGGTGGGAGGGAGAACTGCCACTCCCACTGCGTAGCGAGCAAGAGGACGGGGAGGAAATGGGTGGAAGGACAGAAACTGCAGTCGTCAACGCTTCCCCTGGTCTGACCACCGCTCCTCGGGCCCTAAACAGGCTTGCTGGTTCAGATGCATCCTTTAGTGTCTTCTCTGCTCTTTGAGGCTGTGTTTTTTGTCTCTGCGCTTGCTTGGAGGCTGCAGGGGGAGTAGGTGGAGCAGGACGAGCAGGTGAGGGATGTTTTCCAGCAGGCAAAGGTGTGCTAAAGACAGTCTGTTGTGATCTAACCATTGGATTGTCACTTAGCTTGTGCGCAATAGCTGTGATCGGGGACAAGTGGTTAGATGGTTTTGCAGAGGACATTAATGTCAGCGTGAGACGGGGTATTTGTCTTTGTTTACTTTTTGTCAGATGCCTCTTGGGACGTGAGTGGTTGACTTTTCTCTTCGTTGGTTTCTTCTTGTGGGTTTTCGGGTGATGCTTGGAGACAGCGGGAGCACTGTTGGTTTGTTGTCGTCGCTTGAGCTTTCGCTTAAGCCCTCTAAACCCCGTCCTCTTCTTTTCTTTCTCCCCCCCTTCATCTTCCTTCGTTTTGTACTCCTCTTCCTCCTTACTACCCTTTACGTCTCTCCCACCTTTCTCCTCTTCGTGCCCTGAAGGTGTGTCTGGACCTTGTCCATTTACATGCTCCCTTCCTGTCTGCCTCTCTTGGCTGGAGGGGGATGGGGGTTTACTGGTGGCTGAAGCGCCACGAGTCTTCCTGCTTTTCCCCTTTTTACCAGTTTTTGACTGTTCAGGAATTATTCCACCCAGGAGGCCCTTCGCTGCCGCCCTTGCCAGCACATCCTGGACTGTTTCTACCTTCGTGGGATCGGCCTGAAAAAGCAAGGACAGTTTAAGATTTGATGTGAAGATGCAACACATTAAAACCGCAGGTCTCCAGGGTAACTTAGCAGCAAGGAGATCTATGCAACAAAACACGGCGCTGTAGAAATGCGGTCATAAAGTCACCCTGCAGAGGAGGAGGAAAAGGAGGCGTGTAGAGGAGGGATCACGGGGGGTTTGGTGGCTTGTATATATCCACAGAGCAGAGTGTGGGATATAATTTGAAAGGCAACACAATAGCTATCATCCCAAGCCACTTATCGCTTCTCCCTCTCTCCCTATGTAAGACTTTATAGCCGTGCTACCAGCTCCGTGAGTCTGTAGGTATGCCGCATTCATGCAATGTTGACACAATGGGAAGAACACGAAAAACACCCGTTATTCCAACTTTGCTTTGTGTTCGCGCATCATTCCAAGGTGGCAAGCTCTAGCGCTAACCATGTAGCCACACCAGACAGAAAGACTAAATTAGTTTATTTTGTTGTGTTATGTATTTGTAAATCCAGATACAAACAATCAGTGTGGCTCCTACAAAGACAGCTGAGTGGACGGAATAAAAGCTTATATCAGATTTTGCCAGAACTGCCGGTGGTGATGCATTCATCCTAAAGGGACATGAATGTCTGCACCAAATGTCATGGCAATTCATTAATAGTTGTCATTTCACTCAAAACCGAAATGTCAGCAGGCTTCATCCTGTGGGGACCATAAATGTCTGTACAAAATTTCCAGTCCAATCTTTTCCACCCAATAGTGGTCAAGGTATTTCAGCCTGGACCACAGTGTTGGAGCGACATCAGCATCCATAGAGTCCTGCTAGTAGCCGGGATAAAAAAAACTGAAGAGGAGGGAACGCCATACTTGTCCATATGTTTTACAAGGGGGATCAATGTGAATATTGAGATGGACTGATTCAGGGCACAAACAAGCTGTAGCCAACAGTCCCTTTAACACCAAACAGTCACAAATGTTGCTCTATGTGTACATATGCACAAGAAATGGTGCCCTCATCCAAAGTTAGATTTAAACAGAGTAGCCGTCTCCTGTAAGCCCCCCCCTGGGTCCGTCTATCTGTCAGTCTGAATCTTCATGTGCTATCTTCTCTAATGAAAGACAGTGCTTTAAATCCTGCAAATGCATTTTTCATTCACTCCTCTATGTTTAACCTGCCTGGTTTTTCGTTGCCTTACTTTGACAGTATTTTGAGCTTTGAGTCATTTGCAAGCCTCAAAACTTTTATTATGCTGCCAAAAAGAGAGTTTGTTCTAAAATGTGGAAGACTACAGAGTACACTAGAGAGAGGCATGAATAAGAGCAGCCTGTCAGACGAATTGATAGGATAAAATATTTCATTTTTTCAGTGCTTTTTAGGCAGATGGATCCTGTTTCTACTGAAGATGTCTGTTTTCTTGTGACTTTGATTTTTTTGAGACGCTAGCAGCAAGGCTGTCGGGTCGGCCGCTCGGTATCTTAAATTTCCCACACACATTTATGGCCTCCGCATGATGAACTACTCACTTTGAGTGATGCCTGGTGTTGACTTTCCATCTAGTGCCACCAACAGGTCAAAATTGAGTTTGTCCAGTACTCTGGTTTATAACCAAATACCTGCAAAGCTAATGACGTTCCCATCAGCCTCATTTCTTACTTTAATACCACTAAGTCATTTGTAAGCCTAAAATTTTAATTATGCTAACAAAGATAAAGTTTTTAATGAAATTTGGAAGACATACAGAACCTTATAACAGAGTGAGCTATGGAGAATGGAAGCCTTTCACAGATTTTGGACATATAGCTTCCAGATGTCTGTTTCCTTGTGCCCTTCTTAGCTTTTGGAAAGACAGCTTTCAAGGTGACTTCTTGCTGCCTTTGCCCTTTTCTTTCTGTCTCGCCATGCTGCCATGTATCTATTTCCGATCCCTTCGTCCACAAGCTGAGTTTTGACCAGTGGAGCCACTCATCTGAGCAGCGGTGAATCCCCTCAGTGGGTCTGAATCTGCAGCCGCAGCTCTGATGTGATTTGATTCACTTAGAGAGTGAATGTCGATCTAATTAAACATGAGCATCGGATTTTAAATTACTACACTGCCACTGAAAAGGTGAGCAGGATCTGCCCTTGTACATATTTGTGTGTGTGTACTGGAAAGATATAAACATACACACACGGGCATAGTCCCTTCTCTGCACCATTTTTTCCAAGCTGCAGTGGATCAAAGGAGCAGCATCTCATTCCATTCTGCTGTATTTTTCTTCTTTTTATGAGTTTAGCAAGATGGAAGAAAGAGCAGGGGGCAAATAGATGGCGCAACGAAGTGATGCAACAAGACTGGAGGGGCGGAGGGAGGGCTGGAAGAACGAGAATTATCCATTCATCTTCGCTCTGAAGTACTGAAATGTTTCAGCGGCTTGGGCATATTTCATCTTTAACTTGTCTCTTTTTAATGGAGTATTGGAATAATGCTGCAGTGTTTCAGGGAGCAATAGTGTGTGTGTGTGTGTGTGTGTGTGTGTGTGCAGACAAGCAGGGCCGACCGACCTCCCAGCAGACAGACAGTAAAAGAGTGCAGCCTCAGCACTACTGGAAGGTCTCATCGCAAAGCAATCACACACAGCGCTCAAACACACACACACACACACACACACACCACCAAATCTCTGCTCCCCCTCAATCTCCACGTCTCATACTTTCTCTCCTCTGCTCTCTCACCTGTCGGGACAGTCTGGCTATAAAGCAGCCATTGGTGAACTGAGATGGTTCGAGCCTGAAGAACTTGGAGTTGGTTGCATCTCCTGACTGGGAGTCAACAGGGAAAACTGGACCGTTCACTCTGAGAGAGGAGCACAGCAGCAGGTGAGAGGTGCAGAGCATCTACAACTCAAAGAAAAGTTGTTAAAAAAGATGCTTTGTACCATCTTAACATTAATTCATTGTCACATTAATTCAGAGAAGTTTAACTGTAAATGAATAGAAGTATTACACACGAGAATTGACAGTTTCAGGAAATTACACCAAGGTACCAAAAAAATTTAAAACTTATCAATAAATCTACCTCATGTTACACCATTAATATTTAGTTTTTGAGTCTTTTCAGGCAGGTGAGAGAACTTTTGTTAGTCATAAACAGAGGCACAGTTCCTGATAAATCTACAAACAGTTTTTAGCCATGCTAACATCATATATCAAAGGTAGGCAATGTCGGTCTGTCAGCCCAACACTTTGGTCCGGAGTGATATATCTAAACAACTACCGGATGGTTTCAGATGAGATCTTAGTACAGATATCCATGTTCCCCAGAGGATAAATCCTACAGACTCTGGTGATCCCCTGACATCCTCTAGCCCCACCATGAGGTTGAAATTTTTGTTTCTTAGTGAAATTTCTCAACAACTGTTGGATGGATTTCCATGAAATTCGGTTCTGATATCACACGATGAGGGTCAAGTTTTCCTTTATCCTGTGAAATATGTCTACATTTATTTGAGGGATTGGTACACACTTTGCTACAGACATTCACAGGCCCCCCAGGCTTAACTGTAATAGCTTTAGTGATCCCTCGGCTTTTTCATCTAGCGCCATCATCAGGTCAAATTTTCCACTTGTCAAAGACTTTGGTTTATGACAAAATCCCTGCAAAACTTAATTAATTTCCCATCAACCTCAGATCTACTTTTTATTTAGTGCTAATTAGCATATGTTAGCACATGAACATGCTAAACAAAGATCGTGAACATGATAAACATTGTACTTTTTTAGCATCAGCAAGCTAGCATTGTCACTGTTGCCATGTTAGCATGTTGATGTTACCATTTAACTCAGGGCACCAACTGTGTCTACGTACAGCCTCACAGCATGGTTATAGATTCTTAGTCTTACTTGTATCTTACTTGTGTTGTTTTAATGGGTTTGGTGAGCTTAAAATGTTATGGTTTCAACAGGTGCAGTGAAGTTATTTTAAAGAACAACTTTATATGAGGCTCTTTGGTTGAATGTTTTACGTCTGTTTTTACCTCTGCCCACACCTATCAGTGATGTCACGGTGTACCGACAAACCCTGGAGTACGCCTCTACATCACTGCAGCAAGGTGAGGAGTGATCAAAAAACAAGCTTTAGTATCAGAAGTTTACAGTAAACTGACATCTAAATATCCCAAAACACAAAAATTAACTCCAATCTGTAAAACTTACAAAACTTAAATATCAGAAAACCTTATAATTTTATGGCTATGAGTTTCTGTTAACAGAATCAAATTTTTTAGGGCTTTCTGTGGCTCCAAGTCAAGTGCCTTTGATGCCCTGATGGTAAATCAGGCTCCTCAGAATGGGCTTTCCACTATGCTGAGCTTATATCATAAAGAGGCCAAAAATATCAGAAAATAAAGAGGCAATGACAATATACTGTAATGATGTATAAAAACAACGTAGAGACATACATAATGTCTTCTTTTAGTTCCTCCCTTTGACGTTTGATTTTTAGAGAAGAACTGTCACATTCAAGAATGATGAAATTACTTCATTTATGTATTAGGTTTTGAGTGAAAGCAACTTTTTCATAAACATGGAAAGTTGTTTGGTGGCAGTTTGGAAGATTAGCATGTGTTAGTTGCTACAACTAAGAACAACACAGATTGTGCTAGATCTGTGTTTTCCTTGAACAAGTAGTGTAAACACACAGGTGAAACAGCTGCTGATCGTCAAGCTCATGGGATCAAAAATAACAACATTTGGATTGGATTGGAATATGACAGAATCTCAGTGACAGTGAGAGCACAATCACTCTGCTTCAAAGTAAAAGTCCTTTTGAGGAAAGTGTTCAAGAATCAAGCTTCACAGTGTATCTGTCACTGTGTGTCACAGGGAGGGGAGGGAAGGGGGACAAACAGGATCTGAGTGTTTTGTGTTCTCTTTAGCTAATTTGGTTTTTATATAAAACTCCTATTTCTTAATGTTTGGCCTGGAGAGGGAACAGTTCATTACTCATTTCAGTTTTCTCATTACTTTCGTGGTTTGAGCCCTTGGACAAGTAATGAAAAGTCTGATTGCATAATTAAATACTTAACAGACAGAGACCTGATACCTGCATAAAGAGAGAGCAGGTGTGTGTGTGTGTGTGTGTGTGTGTGTGTGTGTGTGTGTGTTTACCTGAAGGGCAGCAGCTTGGGGTGAGTGTGTGTTTTTTCTAACACTCTTTTCACCAGATGTTCATTTTCCTCAGGATACACTGAGCGTGTGCAGTAGACCACTGTCTGAACCTTTGGGACTGACAGATGGAGAAAAGGACAGAATAAAATGAACGAATGAAGAATAACAAAATATTCTGCTGGCATCTTACCAGCAGAATAGTGTATATGGTGTTTACAAAAGACAGACAAGTGTGTTTGTGTCTTACGCTTGTCATATACAGTATATGTCTGTTTATTGAAATGTTCAACATGTTTTGTTATACTGCTTGAAAATGCATCTCTCTCTCTTTCTGTGTGTGAATGTGTGTGTGTGTGTGTGTGTGTGTGTGTGTGTGTGTGTGTGTGTGTGTGTGTGTGTGTGTGTGTGTGTGTGTGTGTGTGGTATACTCACAGGTCAGAGCGTGTGCTAATAGTCGTGCCTGCTGGTTGGACATTGTGGTTATTTTGCGTTGGGATACAGAACCGTGAGACAAGTCTGGTAATAGATCCCAGTCTGTCAACAGAATGAAACTTATCTAGCATTTTTATCATATTTGGGAAATTTCATGCAAATACACAACCTTTTCATGTTACGGTCAATATTTCTAGAATATTTTTTAATAATAATAGTTTGGACTCACTCTCAATTTCCTTTTGCGGTAGTTACTTTTCCACCCCCTCTCTACTTCCTCTATCCACCTTCTTTTATGGCCTAGCTCCAATGTAAAAAGTAAATGGCTGCATTTATATATTCCCCATAAATCCACAATGGTTCATATCGATGGAAGATTTCAAATGCATAAAATAAAACAAAAACAAAGTAGTAAAACATAGTTACACTTGCATCCAAGACTTGGCACCGTACAATGTAAACTTAGTAACCCCCGTTTAGCCAGCTAAGAGTCTCTGTTCTCGATTTAGGAGTTTTCACCCACTCTTCCTCCAGATCACTTCAAGTTTTGAGATTCTTTTAGCCTCTTTTGCGTGGGCAACATATTTAAGATCTACTCACAGAGTTTCAATGATATTCGAGCATGGGGACTGTGAGGGCCATTCCAAAAGCTTCAGCTTGTGTTTCTTGAAGTGGTTCATGGTGGATTTTGAGATCTGCTTTGGATCATTGCTCTGTTATAGAAGCCAGACTCTTTTCAGATTTAACTTTCTTGACTGACTACAGGAAATTTGCATCCAGAATTTGCTGATATTTAGTGGAATCCATTTGTCCCTTTATTTGTGCAATGTTTCCTGTGCCACTGGCTGCCACACAACCCAAAAGCAGAATATTTCCACCCCCAGGCTTAACAGTTGGCTAAAGGGGGATTACTAAGTATTAATTTAGTACAGTGTCACTTTTGGACAAGCCACAATTACTATTTTTATTTTTTATTTTTTTTTTTTTATTTTTTACGTGCATGAAATAAAAACAACAGTAACAGTGCATTAACGTTTGAAGAATGTTAATGCACAGAATTTTTAAATTTATTTCGTTTCACTTCAAAAATCAACTAAATGTGTCATTTGTCTAGGGGTGCTCAAACTTTATTTAATAACTTTATAACTGTATTTTGATTTGTTTTTCCTTGTTATGTATGCATCCACTGTGTCATAATGAATGAAAAACATATGTTAAAAGGACAGGTATTTATCGTTTTGTCTTTAATAACTGAATTGATTGTTTTTTATTGGGACATGAATTTTCCAAGCCACATGAAAATCAAATCACAGCACAGAAAACAAAGTGAAGTGGTGTGCTACATACAGTGTGGTCCAGCAGACTTCAGCGTAAACCTGCCAGCAGCGAATTAGAAGCAGCTGTCATTAGTTTTCATGAAGAAGTGCTGGGGAGCTTTTTCTTTTTGAAATGGACATACCTTGTCCATGCTAAAATGAACAATCACCTTTCCAATCACAAACTAGGTTTGCAGTCATGGGCAGAGCTTGATAGCAGCCATGGCAGACAGCTTTTCACATTAAAACAGTGTGTACTATACTTTACTTGTTGTTGTTTTGTTTTAATTTGGGCATTTTAAATCTTCCATTCATGGCTTTGCTTGAGGGCTCTCGCATGACCTTTGAGCCCTCTCTGCAAACTTTATGTAAATCTGCAGACTTTGTTGAGGGAAATGCCCACAATTAATATTATTCTAATATAAAAAGTGTGGCAGGGAGATTCGATATCAAAAGCACTTATATGTACTCAATGAGATGTACTCAAATTTATATAAAAAAGGAGCCTCAGAAATCAGTGGCCAAAGACACGCCAGTCCAGGTAATGTGATTTCACAAATCCCATTGCTCATACGTCATTTGGAGCCCTTTTTCACTCAGATACTGATCATGTATGTGACATTTAAAGTCTGTGATAAATCACTGAGCCACTCTCTCTCCCTTGTTCCTGCCTAAAATTACACACCTCCATGTTCACTGTGGATGGTGGGCACAGGGTCACTGAGGGCAGAGGATGAACACCGAGGATGCAATATAATGACTTTTAAACGCTGGATGGTAGCGTCCCACTCATTCAGACTGCAGAATGCTTCTGACAGGACTCGCACATCTATAGTGGGATGTGCAGGAACATAAGTGTGAACAATCAACAGATACTTATTCAACAGACTTTTAAAAAATATATGTTTTGTGTCTCCACTTAATACTCACTCTTGATGTCCATTTCTGTGAGTAGTTCCCGAATCTCTTCTACCTGTAAAGAAGTGTGATCAGCACCACACACCAACACTTGGCCTGAGCGGGCAGCAGCCACGACAGCTATGTGAGCCACAGTCACAGCTGAGAAAGACCCCACCACCAGGACGTCACCATTATTAAACAGCAGGGGGCGTAACACAGTCACTGCCACACACACGCTCCTGTCCTGCAGAGAGAAAACCACACACACATGCATGGATACACACATGTTATTCACAGAAGCATTTAGGATTTTCATTACAAAACTGTAGCCTCCAGCATTATAGACTGCTGTTCTGCCAATTAAGCTAATTCTGAGGCAAACATTTTTTTTAACTCAGTTACAGTTACACAAACTACAAGACTTTAAACTTAACAGGAAATCAAGCTAGAGTAAACGGCAAAATCTTTCATCTATTTTACAGCAGTAAAGTGTTATTCATTAATCTAAGAAGGATAGTTAGCCAACAAAATAAATAATTAACTGCATTTCCTCCTGATTGGATTTAACTAGGCAACATCCAGTGAGAATTTTGGAGACTTTTGTATTCAAAGCCAATAATTTTGCTTTTACTTACCTCACTGATGTAGTGTACTCCAATAAACTGGACATACAGACAACAAATGTTCTGTACGACTCACAGGCAAAGACAACAGTCAGCAGTAATCTGGCTTTATGTTCCTGGTGCACTTTATTTTTGTAAATGTTTTTCCCTACTGAAAACAATCTAGTCTGATCTCTCTTCTCAGTCTTTCAGGTCACATCCAACAATACTGACCTTTTCTCTTTAACTTTTTTTTTTCATTTTTAAGTCTGACCTTTTATTTTTACTCAAGTAGACTGATAAATCCTTGTACTCTATTTAAATAAAGAGCCAGTAAAGTGGCACTACTTCAGTTCAGTAGTACGTTGTAGTGTTTTATCCACCAGTCAGTCTTGTCCCTGTCTTCTGAAATTATCTTCAAAGACATGCTCCTGAGAGAGGAAAGCATGTTTCTCATTTGGGATTTTTATCTATTTTTGGCTCACACGCCACTACACACAGAATTCTACCTGTATGTTCAGTACATGTGTGGTAGCAAGGCTGCTGCGCTGGAGCCGAGCCTGAAGCTGTTGGCAGAAGACAAGCGTGTCTGGACAGAGAGAGTCCCTGCAGAACGTTGAGTCCTTGAGGTCAGTCATGTTCCTCACTTCACACAAGCCGGCGCTCTGCAACGCTTCACACACCTCTTCAACGCTACGGAGTTTGAGACACAAAATATGTTGACGGTTTTATTTGAAACACAGACATCATGGGGTCTTCATTTTCCTCCCCAAGTACAGGATATTTACAAAAAACTGTAATATAGTTACAGTACCTCAGTGACCTATTCAGTTCTACAGCAACAGCTACAGTAGCACTTTTTACCCCCAGGCCAAAGCAATGCTGAACCTTCCTGTCTCATTCACGCCCCACCGAACTTCACCGACCATTAACTTCGTACTGCAACAACATGCGCTCCTGTGCACCATGTATTCCAAGTAAATTAATACCCAAACAGACTGTGTGTGGAGTCTTGAGTGTGAGGCAAAGAAGAAAGGTGGAAAGCTATTAAATGCAAAAAAAAACCAAACAAAAATGACAGCATTTAGTAAGCTCAGTATGTTCCCAAATACAGGAACAAAGAACACAAAAAGGCTTGGGCATGATGCTCTTCCTCAGGCATCACCTTTTGGAATATGCCACCAAGATAACTCTAGATTTTTTCTCTCCACTATATTTGCACTTCTCTAATTTTAACTCTTGATTTACATACGCCAAACTGAAATTGAAAGCAAAGAGAAAATAAGAGCAGAATACATTTCTGAGCAAGTGTGAATTGAGTGCCTGTACCTGGCCTTGAGCGTATTGACCCAGGCGTAAAGTGGCAGATGTTTTGCTCGGTGCTGTTTGGTCCTGACAAGATCAGACAGAAAACAGGAGACACTCTGCAGATTCTGTTTAACTCTGCAGCGAGCTAGAGATGCTGCCAGTCTGGTCTTACACCTGTAATAAACACACACACACCATACGATAGCTAGATTCATTGTAAATATACTGCAATCACATAATAATCTTAGTTTTGGTGATTTCCATATTCAAGTCTACCTAATTTAAGAAAATTGCTATACAACTGATGAAACATTTTCAGAGCTGCAATATATAACACTCTTAAATACATGTTAACACCTAACATCTACACACACACATACACACACCTGTGCAGACTACTCTCCAGGTCCCTGACTTCCTGCATAGGCTTCTCTCGTTCCCCTGTTGAAAGTTCACGCAACAAAAACCTTCGGTCCTGGAGGTCAAACAGCATCACCATCGCCAAGGGCAACAAGTCAGCCGACTGCAAAGCAGGAAGGCTCTCATTATCGACATCATCATAAATGTGAGATCATTATCATTATCATAATCATTAAGGTCATCATCTGTACTTTAATCATATCCACTGATACTACCATTATCCTTTTCGTCTTAAACCTGCATTAACTGATAATTTGGCCATTTGGGGACGCCAGACACAAGCTATAAACACAACACTGACATACAGTATTATCACCTTTTAAGTTGATATGCCATATGCCTGTATGCTAACTGTTTGTTAGCAATCAGTTACGCATCCAACAGATACAGAGTGACATTAGCATTCATTTTTAGTTTAGTTTCTGGACATCTGATGAATGTAAATCTGATATTCACTCCCCTATTATCGCTTGTTTGGTCTCCATCAACTCCTGAAGGGAAACATCTGTCTCTATAGCTGTGTTCACTAGCTAATTCCTAACTTTGTTGTTTGATGCTGGGCAGGTAATTTTTTTTTAGAGCTGCTTGCTGTGTCTGGAAACGGTGCGATGAAAGCTTTGAGACTGAACCAGAACATTAAAGTTATGGCCTGTAAAACCAAAATAATGAGTTGAAAGATGCTAAAATGCTCTGTAGAGCTGAGGGGAACCGCAGAGTTAGGTGACAATTTTCTGCTGGTCTCCTTTCACATGCAAGTAGTCAAGTGATTTATTGTTCATATAACATACTGATTACAGGCAACATTAGAATAACAGAAGACGATAAGCTTTCCTATCTTTCCTTTTTGGCTTTCCTTTTCCTTAACCTCTTTTCTCAGGGTGTGTGTGGGAGTTAAAATATGTAAGTTGCAGTAAAGGTTTGTGTGGAATTACAAAGAGTTGTGCGGAAGGTTTAATAGTCACACTTGCAGACTGACTACCCATCAGCCCAGTCTCAATGTTCCACCCATCCCTCAATAAAGTCATCATTTACACACACACACACACACACACACACACACACACACACACACACACACACACACGCACACGCACACGCACACACTCCCCACATAAGCTAAGTGTGTCTCCTTTGTCCATGTATGTGTCATTGCAGTGTTTTATAGTGTCATTTACAGTCTCCCAGTTGGAGTTTGCGTCTGTCTCTCCTATATGCATCATTTGCCACCTATAACCAGCCAGACTGCGCACAGATCCGAATACTAATGGCCTTTAACTGCATCCCTGTCTCCCTCGCCAGCATTATACCATATTCTTGTGGAGCACACTCATATGGACAGAGAGAGCACAGCTACTTCATTTATCGACAGATAACTCCGCTCAGCGGAAAGCGCTGAGGTGTTTTTAATCACTTTTGTGTCTGTGACCACTCATGTCAAATCTGGTAGGACTCACAATATGCTGAGAGGTGAGGAAGCAGCTGTCACTGATGATGTCCTCAAGTAAATCTTGGTCTAGAGGAAAAAAATAATGTTGTAAATGGACAGAAACCAATATCAAAACAGCAAATGGATTTCATGTTGTATCTTAGCCATGCCGTCTCAGATATTTAGTATCACCCCAGAAGAAATGAGGTGAATGTAATTTTGTTTGTGGTTCTCAGCAATGAAAAAGGGACTGAGTGTCTGTTCCATGTTGGAGAGGCAGACTCACGCACTAATGGTTTAGTTCACCTAAATTAGTCAGCGGGGTATTTAAAGGGAGGTTGAGCGAGGCGTTGATCCTTTGTCAATCATGGTGCTTCAATAAATGCCCGCGGCTGAACAGATCTTTGTCTCCTCATTTGTCCACATATAAAGGCCGACGTGACAGTTCCAATGAAAACTGTTAACAGCATAGTCTATAGATTAGAGTAACGGGGACATGGTTTCTAAAAAGGGATGTTGCTGTTGAATTTTTTAAAGCAGCCTTCATCCTTTTTTTTGGGGCCACTTGGGAGCACTAGAACAACCTAAAAAGACGACACTTATGTATTATTAGCTAATAAAGTTGATATGGCTAACATTTTATTAAACAGTTGGCTATTTACTCATCCAGAAGTTACGGAGCAACATAATCATTCATTTAGAGTCTTGTTTCTGGCCACCTGATGAATGTAGTTCAGCATTCTCTCTTCTTTTAGCTCTGGTATGGTCTCCACCAACTCCTGAGGAAAATCTCTGGCTCTTCAGCTGATAAATGCTCCATTGTGTTGATCAACTGGTCTCTAACTGTGTCTGTCTCCTGTTTGATGCTGGCAGGGTAATGTAGAGTGGGTTTTTAAAGCTTTTTTTTGTGAGAACAGCTGCATACGGCTGGATGTGGGGTTGATGGGAGCAGTGAAAGTGAACCAAAACAAAAAAGTTGTGGGCCAGAAAACCAAAACAATTAGCTGAAAAATGCTGAAATGCTCTGTAGAGCTGAGGGTAATTGCACAGTTGGGTGATAGTCATCTGTGGGATCATTACTCCTTTCACAATATGTCGTTTGACCCATTGTTAATATAAAAGATATTTTTTTAATCCATTATAGTCCATTCCCCTCCATTGTATTGAGCTGGTGGTGACATCTCAGAGAGCAATACCTCCAAACTTGATCAAATAAAAACAAAACTAATGTCATGGCCACATACCAGCCACCCCCAACATGGGTGGTCAGACACTGTATGAAAAACTGCGCCTGGGGTTATTGTATGAGTCAGTACACGCACCTTTTTGTGTTTGTGTGTGTGTGTGTGTGTGTGTGTGTGTGTGTGTGTGTGTGTGTGTGTGTGTGTGTGTGTGTGTGTGTGTGTGTGTGTGTGTGTGTGTGTGCCCGCCCACGGCATGCACATCCTTATCACCTCCCATACAGGCATCTGCGGCACCTCCAGCTCAAGTAATTTGCAGTCACATGGAGAATAGAAATGTAGGACTATATACTATTTAATCTAAAGTCTGCAGTTGAAGCTGCTATTCAGAAGTGAATATTGGATTTGACACATGCTTTAGCGCCACTCTTATTCATTATAGAGATAAGGCTGCCTTATAGAGGGTGGGTAAGGTCTGTAGAGGTAGAAGTGGAGTAGTTCAAATTAATTTCTCCCTGACTTTATGTTTACCCATCAGTCTGTCCTCCCCAGGCAGGGTGTGTTGTTCTACTAGAAACTAATATTATCCTTAACTGCTGAAACAATATGAGTGACCTCAGAAATTCATACATATGTAGAGCAATCATACATTTAAGTGTGCTGAAAGCGAGTTGGTAGGCCTGTCTCTGTGTGGCTTTGTCTCCGCTCCCGGGCAGTGGTGCCTCCATTTTCTTCCCATAAGGCAGAGGCTGAAGTGTGACTGGCTTCTCCTCACGCAGCTGCTGGAAAATGGCAGATGCCTGCAGATAGGCCTGATCTGATGGAGCGGAGACTGCAGGGAGAGGAAGGATGAGGGAGACAAAAGCGGGTAAGGAATGAGATGATGAGGAAGTTTGTAAGGTAGATCATTGGAGCAAATAGGAGAGGCGAAGTAAGGAAAGGTCATGAGAGGAGGTAAGAGAAATTAGAGGAGATTTATTAACATATATTTAAGCTACAGTGCATGCCCTGACAAGTGAAACTGTTTATTAATGATGTACTGTTGGTGCTCTTTCCAAAACAGCAGAAGGTTTACATATTTTTAATTTGAATTGGCAGTGGGCCTTTTTTCAAAGTAGACATTTTGAGTTGTCACAGCAGGAGAAGCACAGGTGTGACCAATAACATTCACAATGGTTCTGTTTTATTCACGTCTCCCAGTGCACCGTGACAATGTGACAGTGAGCCGGTATGGGCAATACCAGGACCCTGAAAATGAAGCAGCTAAATGAAGTATGCTTCTTATTATTTACACCTGTGCTTTTCCTACAGGGACATATCAAAACATCTTTTGTGGAAAAGGCCTTTTACTAAAAGAAAATGGAAGAACCTGAAATTCCAACTTTAGGATAAAGTTTCATAATATGGACGGCTGCTTTGTTTTTTTCTTTCTGTATCATCTGGTGCGCACAGCTCACCTATAGGTGACTGCAACCTGATGCTACACACAGGACTACTTGAGAGCCTTGTCTTTCTTTTCAGAATAAAAGACCCTTGCCATTGTTCAGTGTTAAACTGTTGCTCTTATCATCATATGAATGGTCAGTGTAAAACCACACTTCTCTCACTGCCTCCTTGATAAATGTTAGAATATGAAGAATATATGTAGAAAGATTCAGAATCATATCTTACCTGGTGAAGGTAGAGTTGAATGAGGACGAGGGAGAGGAAGTGAGCAGGAGACGGGCTCCTTGTTGGTTGGCTCATCATGGTCTCGATGCGAGATCTCCTCCATCACAGAGCTGGAATTCACATCCTTGCCAGAGTCCACTGTAACGGAGCATGAATATGAGTTTGTATGTGTGGTCATGTTACACAAACAAACAAATAAACAAAGAATGGAAAAAAAACCCCCAGCAGCTTAAAGACCTTTCCTTTTTCTACCATGATCACAGCAACAAAACCAAACACTTGTCAAACTCTCCCGTAAACAATTTTCAGCCTCTCTCTCAACATTTCTGGCTGTTTCTCTTTCTTGCTCCTGCCAGCCTCTGTTAAACCAACGAGCATCTAAACAGACGCAAACATTGTTTGCTTACAGAGTTAAACCTGAGCCCTGCAAATGTAAATAAGACGCAAAGCATCAGTCATGGCTGACATGTGATCCACCTTCCAGTTTCACTGAATGACAGACAGGGCGGCTGTAGGCCGCTGTGGGTAACTGGACTCCTGCTGGTGCAATTAGGCAGCCGGTCAGATACATCAGCATGAATAAATAATGGGCTGCTGTCCGACCCTGGACAAAGGTCCACCTCTCACTGACCTGCTTCACTCATCTCATCACACACACACACACACACACACACACAGTTTACAGTAGTTTATACAGGTCTGCAGTTTAAACCAGTTATGAGGATATGTGGGTATTCGGTGACATCACTTGACTGGGGGATTAACATCCAAATGTTTGCAGGGACCACTAGCCTCTAATTAAACTGGATTAATAGAGAGAAACACAGACGGAGTGTAATCGGCTTTTACAGCACTCATCAATGTTTAATCACGAAGTTGGGATTGACCAGAAATGTGCAACGTGTCCAATAAAGCCATGTCAGTGCAAATGGAATAAATTAATGAATATCAAACAGCAGTGATTTAATGAGCGTGAAGCAGTTTCCTGTCCTCCACAGGAGAAACTCTTAAGTCCACTTTAGGAGAGCAGCGCTGGAAGAAAAGGCTACAGCAGCTTAGTGTAATCTGCATGGACAATGATGGGCTGTTTAAAATTGCATAGCAGGTCTTACCTTTGTCATTCAGAATCTTCCTCATGGGAAAAATCCTCAAAGAAATGCAGCTCAAGCAAGTATCCAGACTCTAACCGATAACCACAAACGGGTATTTTCTGCTCTGGAAGTATTTTCCTACTGTGCATTGGGTATCATACTGTGTCCCAGTGAACTAGAACCTTTCATACTCTCATCACCTCTTTGTCATGCATGGTTTTGTTCAGGAGCATGCTCCATAGTCCTGAGTTTGAAATGCCATGGCAACGATATGATAATGAAGGACACCTTTCCTCCCTGTGACAGATGCACAGTAAAATACATAATGTACTGAGTATAAGACAAATGTGATCATTTTTAAGTTACTATCATGTGTTGTAAGACTGACAGCTTTAATAGACCGGTTTAAATGTTGAGGCTCTTTTATGCTTGGATCCATTTACGAGGACAGAGACAGAAAGGATCGTGCTAGCCACCTGCTCTGACAGGCAATTAAAAAAATACCGTGTGTGTTTATGAGTGTGTGTGTGTGTGTGTGTCTGTGTGTGTTGATGTAATGTGTTGGCATATAGAAGGGACAGCCTGGGATAGATGCCAGTATACAGAACAATGTCTGGCATCAGATGTCAAGCCTCACAGGCAGCTCTGATTGACACTGCCCCCTACTGACCCCCGTCATGCGATACAGCACACCACAACGAAGTGGTTAAGGTGCCTGTGACATAGTACAACTCACAGCTACCACTACCAATGATACTATAGATAGATAGCTCGTGTTTTAGTTTACAAAGTTCACACCTGTTTGTGTTTCGCATGAAAAACATACAGATACACACAATATATACAATGTAGACATGGTCATATGTGCACATATACATTCATTCATATCCCTACATATACCTACAGGCACACCTTGACATGTACATGCATATATTTACACATCCTAACATAGTGTTCAGTGTTGTACTTAAGGCTGCCATGGCAGAAGGGACAAAGCTCCCATCAAAAACGTGCCTCTCCGTATAATAATAATCATACCTGTGACATACAAGCTTGTGTGCAGGTCACTGTAGGGATCAATATACGGGGAAGTCTGTAATGTTGAAAGTGTAGCACTGGTTCCCACCGTTCTATCGCACTCCTTCCCACAGGAAGTGTTTTAGATTAGCCAGGCGCTGCGTGAGCAGATATGCATTAATTACTACTAGTTAAAACTAACCTTTCACTCCTGCCAAATGTCGTGAAGGAGGTGTCACCCTACATGTCACAACAGTGTCGGTGGGTGGAGCTTTTTTTTGGTTGTTTATATATTCATGTTCTAGCATTTTGAAATCATGAATGATGTAAAAATAAATGCAGAAATAATAACAACGTGGCATCTCTTGCTATGCTTAATCTAAAAAGTTATAGTTATACCACTGACAGTCTTCAGTTGTCCATCTTCTGATTCACCATAAGGACTGACTTGGCAATCAAAACAGCTAAACAGGCATTATGTGTAATTAAGAGTCAATATTTTTCTGTTCTGAATTTCCTTTTTTTCGTTTAGCCATGCCTATGACAAAACCCCTGATACATGATCCATAATAAAATTACTTTTTTTTTTTTTGCTTCCTAACCCATCAGTGAACCATATTCCGTATTATAACCAAAGTTATCTACAAGCAGACTGAGTTGTAAAGTGCTACATAATTAAAATCACTCTGCCTTGCCGACAAAATATAAGTAGGTTAAAATAGAAATGGACACACATGTATGGTGCTCTGTCTACTTTTTCCATATTTTATGCAAGTGTGGTGTTCAACAGTGATCAGTCCTCTACCTCTTCTTTACCACTGAACGTCAGTTTTGTATTGGTGAGCGCTACAACGTTTTAACTAACATTCAATGTTAGTGAACCGCGTTGAATATCGTTAAGACATCGAGCCCTTTTCTCGCTTCGGGAAAAAAACTTGCTAATAGTCATAAATAGGAATGATCTTGCCCTGCCTGTAAAAAAAAAAAAGCACTTAACCTGATGGACATCTCTCTTTAAAGTGATGGCATAGATAAAAGCTATGTAATGTCAATATCAGACCAACAGAGGGAGACGATTTCCTGCCAGAGTTACAGCGCAGCCTTATTCCTGCAGTGTGTGACCCATTTCAAAGACACTTTCTGGCCTCTCTTTGATCTGAGTACTTACATTAAGAATATGTCAACCTGACTCTTCACATCAGTCTTTCTGCTGCAGTTCTGAAAAAACAGCGCAAGCACTGATGAACCCCGTCTCTTATTCAGTGGTAAGGGACTAAGACAAAGTTGATTTTTGTGGTTTACAAGTGCTTGGTAAGCTACAGAGGTTGCCAGAAAAAGCAGGAAGGGGTTTATCAGTGTGTGGAAAAAAAAAAAAAAAATCCTCAGAGAGCTTTTTGGGCCCAAATGAGCCTCACTTCTCCACGGGTGAGAGTACAGCTGGAGAGATTATCCCATCCAACACGCGTCATCAACGTCGCCTCACAACAGGGCTCCAGTTGCTCTGCATGGGTTGTGTTTGCGTGTGTGTGTGTGTTTGTGTGTGTAACAGCGTATTCAATAATCGGCCCGGTTGGAGACGGCGGGTCGTGCGGCCGTAAGCCGACCTGGAATTTTCTCAATAAAGGTCTAATCTTTACGGGAAGCTGTACAGTGCTGGAAGGAGTTTTTCTCTCTCTTTGTTTTTCCCTCTATACTTAATCAATTTACCTACACACTCACACCTTCCAGCCTCTCACACGAATGTGACTCAAACATTTCCACTTTTCTTCTATGTGTGTATGTGTGTTGTCTACTCGAATGACCTTGAGTTGATCCACTGTGAAAAAAGGGCCTTGTGTCCTACACTCTATGGCCAAAAGTATGCAGACACCTAAACATTACAGCCAAGTTTGACTTTTGGACAGCTCATTTCAGAGCTCTGGGCATTCATAACCTGCTATAACAGCCTCCGCTCCTCTGGGAAGGCTTCCCACCAAATATAAGAGCATTAGTGCAGCCGGGCACTGATGTTGAGCGATAAGGTCCTGGCTCACAGCTGGCGTTCCAGTTCAACCCAAAGGTGCTGAATGGGGTTGAGGTCAGAACTCTGTGCAGGCCAGTCATTTTCTTCCACAGCAATCTGGGGAACCATTTCTTCATGGACATGGGTTTCTGCACGTCGGCATTGTCAGGCTGAAAGGGGAAAGAACCTTTCCCAAGTGGTTACCAGAGAAGCTAGAAATAAACTATTTTCTAAAATATGATTGTATGAGTGTCCTGGTGGCTTTAAATTTACATTAGTGAGAGTTGTTGACGTCCTGAGTGGATTATTTGGTTCATTAATCCCTTTGACTCAGATCCCTTTGGGCACAGATCTCAAAAACCAAACGTACCCTTTTTGTTATTATGGTTGGTATGATTACAGCCTCCAGAATTATTTTGAGGCGTTGTAAATAGCTAAAGCTCAGGGTTTAAAAGATCGGGTAAATGTAGTGGTCGAGAGAGCATCCCATGAGTCTCTGCAAATATGGGCCTTTTTTGGTTCTACGTAAAAATTGACATGTGAAAAGTGGCTGTTTAGATTTATGTGAATGTAACAGGTTTTCTTTTTATGTTTTTGTGGACCAGGTCTTTAACTTATTATTCACTGAACTTCTTGACATTCTTTATTTCCTACACCAGGCCTTGATATAATGCCTACATCTTGCCATGTATCAACCCTCTCTTTAAAATCGATAAAAACTTAAATGTCAAGACAAACTGTTAGTTTAAAGTCTAAAAAGCCTAAATGAAAAAAATGTATGAATAAAATAAAAAATCCTAGGCAATGCCACAAAAATATGTGGACAGGGGTGTCCACATACTTTTGGCCACATATTGCAGAGAGAAATTTAGTGGAGCTCATCAGGTTGGGTTTGATCTCGCTCACTCATCAAGAGCCAAGTAAAATCTATTAGACCCACATCTTTCTCTCCATCTCTCTCTCTCTCTCTCTCTCTGACACACACACACACACAGAGCAAAGCCTCCTACATGAAGCTTTAACTGTTGTTGCAAAGTGGAGAATGCTGCTTTCGTGTAGAGTACAAGATCAGAACTGGACGAGAAACGTTGCTACATCACTGACAAGTGATCTTATTTGTGTAACATGAGGGGAGAGACAGACAGCGGGAGATGCACACACTATGTAACAGATTGACATTCAACCAACAACAAGATCCACAGTAAGGTCATTAACATTGATTAGAAGCTGGCGCGCACACACACACACACACACACATTATAAATCCAGTTCACCACCAGGTACAATAGTAATACGACCCAAGTTTTCCTCCTTTTTTCAGGTTTCCTCACGGTGTGTGTGATGGCTTGATCGGGTCCACTTGTTGCAGGTGAATGGATACACTGCCCCGTCTCTTTGTGTGTTATTGTCGGGCGTTGTGGAGTATCAGTTTGGACTGTTCCTGGGAATCTCTGCTCCCTGTGTCTCAGGTCTCTCTGTCTATTGTGTAGCAACCAGGGCAGGGTCTGAGCTGCTTATTGTGGGGAGTGTTTGCTTTTGTTTACACCCTGTGAAAACGCAGCATGTGTACAGTCTGCGTAAACGTCTATGTGTGCGTAAACTAAAAGTTCATGAAGCTATTAAATGATAATTCCAGTTTATTACAACTTTATTAGCCTTATTTAAGTGGTTTTAGTCATCAGTTCTATAACTATCAAAGGAATAGCTAAATATTTGGGGAAATATATATTAACTCTTTTGCTGAGAGACAGATGATACCACTCTTATGCCTGTACAGTAACTGTAAAGTAACAGTGGGGAGACAGTTATCTTAATTTAGACTGGACTGGAAGCAGGGGAAAACAGCTGGCCTGGCTAGTTTTGGCCATCATTTGTGTAACTCTTAAAAATAGTTTGACATTTTGGGCAATGCGCTCTTCTGCTCTTTTGCCAGAGAGATTGATGGCACTCTGGAGTCACTGCTGTCACCGCGAGGTTGACGGGCAACGAGTGAAGACGCCACGAAATGACTGTGCCAGACCAAGAAATAGTCCAGCACTTAACCCCCTGTAAGATCAGAGAGATTTAGAGGTGCTGCTAGGTGTATTTCGGAATTTTGGACAGAGACAGGCTAGCTGTTTCCCCGTTTCCAATCTTTGTGCTAAGCTAAAAGTCTGCCTGACCTACCATACTTGCCGTATTTGTACACGGACACACACACACACACTTTTCCTCAGCAATTGAAAATGATTGCTGAGATTTTACCGCAAATGCAGTGCTTTAGATCGCTGTGGCGATGATGCCCCATTTTAGCAGTTACTTTGATGAGCAAAGTGTTATCATAATTAAATCATACTGTCACCGGTAATTTAGCAGTTAATGCAGACGGATTTCAAAAGCCTGCACTGTAATAACATGCAACAATAATGTAACTTAAAAGCAGACACCGTTTTCACTGTGGTGGATTACTTAATTTAGGCAAGACTCTGCAAGTGGATTTCCATACTGTTGTTATTCATTTGAAAATATGTAAGCCGCATCTGCCTACACACTGTTACTGAAATAATGATGACTAAACACCAATACATTACATCCACCTGTGATATTAAAGAAAAAACTTTTTCCATCATCTGTAAACTCTGCATCGGACCTGTTATAGTACAGTTATAGAAACTTAACTAAATCTCATATATGCTTCTGTATTTTCACACTTTTTTCAAGGCCCGTGAGATCTGTTAAGTAAGCATTAAAGTCAAATGTATTGAGCAACACATCCAACGGCTCTGGCCTCCTCCCTACCAGAGCTCAGCCGCTGTGTTGAAACGTTATTTCTCTGTGTGAGCACATCTGACTCAATCTCAGTTTCCTATACACACACACACACACACACACACACACACACACACACACACACACACACACACACACACACACACACACACACACACGCACACACACACACTTGCAAGTTCCTTACGGGTTGTGTGTGTGCAGTGTGTGCAGGGACTTTATCTGAATGTATGTATGTGTATTAGTGTGTGTGTGTGTGTGTGTGTGTGTGTGTGTGTGTGTGTGTGTGTGTGTGTGTGTGTGTGTTTGTGTGTGTTGTTACTCTAAACAGAAATCCAGCTTCCTCAATTCTCTCTGCTGTCCTCTCTTCTGTCAGTTGGCTGACCACGGTTGTTACTGTTCAGCTAAGCTCTCTCTCTTTCTCTCTCTCTCTCTCTCAAACACACACACACACGCACACACACAGACACACACACATCGTCGCCTTGACAACTGGCCGTCAAGAAGACATCACACTCACCACGCACCTGAGATCAGGAAGAAGGAAGTTCCTAGCCCCGCCTATGCCAAATTCTGCAAGGAATTCAGGTAGGCAAACACACACACACACACACACACACACACACACACACACACACACACATACACACACACATATTGAACAAGAGGTGAATGCTGGAGGACTGGAGTGTTGAAACTTCTCTACATGATCAAACAAGTATGATATTGCCAAAACTGTAAGAGAATAAACAGGGGGTAGGGTGGGAAAGAAATATTAAGGTGGAGTACACCAGTTGAGCCGGTATAGTTGGAGTTATCTACACTGTTTTACTTTCATTTCAGGTTTACAACTGGATCCTGTTTAACAAAAGGGAGAAACTGTTTATATTAGACATTTAAAGTTTCATCTTCCACCTTCAGTAGTCAGTCATATCTATGTCATCTTCATGCTGACAGTTAAACACAAGAAATCTGAGAAGGCGAGTGAGTTGTTATTACTGAAAGATGTCATTACAGAGGGATCTACAGTGTGCGCGTCACTATAACATGAAGACAGCGTGTCATCATGACCTCAAAGGTGTATATATTTGTGAATGAGCACAGGTTGGCTTGTGTGTGATCCCCAGTAATAAGCATGTGGTGGATGTGATCATGTGGTGTAAGGTTTTGGACTAGGTGTGTAGGAAACTCCTTTAGAGGAATGCTGCTCTGGCTGCTATGATTCAGGTCTGGCTGTTTACGCACACACACACACACACACACACACACACACACACACACACATACACACAAAGATTGGCCAGGGCCACAGGAGGATAGCATTTCCCATCCGGAATGATAGGAGGGAGGGAGGAAGGAGGTGTGTTGGGGGTTTGGGCAGTCAGATTCTGGTTTGGTGAGTTTTAGGAGAAGGCAGTGTGTACACCATACACAGATCACGAGAGAAAGAGAAAGAGAGAGAGACAGACGGACAGATAGATAGATAGAGGTTTTCTGTAATGAAAAGAGAAGGAGGAGAGGACTAAATACCTGAACACGAGATAAAGTGTTTGGAGAGTTTAGGTTACAGACGGCAAACCTCCAGCGGCAGCAGCAGCGGCAGCAGCACCTTCACCTAACATCATGCAACCTTGACTTGAATGACGTGTCAGCTATGGTGTACTGTAAGAAAGACAGGTTTTTGTTTCTTTCTGGATGAAGAAGGTATTCTCTGATGTGTTTCCTGGGATCATTAGTGTGTTGGTGTGTTTTCAGAACTTTCTTCTGTTCTTTTCTTCTCCCTCCCTCGCCTCTCCCCCCTCCTCAGTTCTGAGGAATGTGGGGCTTATGTCAGTGAGAGTCAGGTACCGACTCACTAATTACCACTGCCCCCCACCCCCACCCACACCCCCCCTTTCTCTCTCTAGCGCTTTCCTTCAACTCCGCCACCTTCTGCTCTCTCCTCCACTTCAAGACCTTGTGCCCCCCCCCCCTCCGTCTCCTGCTGTTGCGTCTACAAGTGCTGTCGTGACTGGAGCAGAGGAGAGGACAAACAGAGAGGATCTGAGTCAGAATCAAAAAAAACGCAGAAAGGAGAAGAGAAACTCTGACTTGTCCTCTCTCTAACTGTATGTGTGTGTTCGTTAGACGTGTCTGAGTTCTCTTCTGATTGTGCTTTCGGGGACCTGTCATTGAAGAAAGGAGGTGCCTTGACAGCGATTGGGAGGCCGGAGAGAACCTGACAGACAAGCACAACGGAGGAGAGGAAGAGGAAGGGAAGATGAGAAAGTGACAAGCTGGATCTTTGCTTTTTGAACGGTGACTAAAGAACCTACAGCGACTACACGTACCCTCATCCTACAGGTTGGCTGGGAACTCATCATGTGTCTCTTTTTCTGTCCTTTCTGTCTGTTTCTCGTTTTAATCTCAACGTTTAACAGTTCTGCCATAAGGCTAGTAGAGGTGTATGGTGTGTTTTCTCACCTGGAGGACTAAGGACACACACATTCATACACACAAACAGGCACCGTCTTGTACACACACACACACACACACACACACACACACACACACACACAGACACACACACAGACACACACAAACACAGACAGACACACACACACACACACACACACACACACACACACACACACACACACACACACACACACACACACACACACAGTGGGTATCTGGAAGGACATTTCTTCAGCTGGTCCAGTGTTCACTCTGACCCAGCTGACTGCTGTAACCTTCACTACAAGGTTGTTGGTCGGCGACTCAATGTTTATTTTTTTTTGTGGGGATGTGTGCGTGTGTGTGATCAGTTGCTGTCTAGTCGTCGTGTGTGTGTGTGTGTGTGTGTGTGTGTGTTCGTTAGACGTGTCTGAGTTCTCTTCTGATTGTGCTTTCGGGGACCTGTCATTGAAGAAAGGAGGTGCCTTGACAGCGATTGGGAGGCCGGAGAGAACCTGACAGACAAGCACAACGGAGGAGAGGAAGAGGAAGGGAAGATGAGAAAGTGACAAGCTGGATCTTTGCTTTTTGAACGGTGACTAAAGAACCTACAGCGACTACACGTACCCTCATCCTACAGGTTGGCTGGGAACTCATCATGTGTCTCTTTTTCTGTCCTTTCTGTCTGTTTCTCGTTTTAATCTCAACGTTTAACAGTTCTGCCATAAGGCTAGTAGAGGTGTATGGTGTGTTTTCTCACCTGGAGGACTAAGGACATACACATTCATACACACAAACAGGCACGCGTGCGCGCGCACACACACACACACACACACACACACACACACACACACACACACACACAGACACACACACAGACACACACAAACACAGACAGACACACATACACACACACACACACACACACACACACACACACACACAGACACACACACACACAGTGGGTATCTGGAAGGACATTTCTTCAGCTGGTCCAGTGTTCACTCTGACCCAGCTGACTGCTGTAACCTTCACTACAAGGTTGTTGGTCGGCGACTCAATGTTTATTTTTTTTTGTGGGGATGTGTGCGTGTGTGTGATCAGTTGCTGTCTAGTCGTCGTGTGTGTGTGTGTGTGTGTGTGTGTGTGTGTGTGTGTGTGTGTGTTTCAGAAACTGGTTGAGCAGGGTGCCAGTTGGCCTTGGGTGTCCTGTTGTTATACAAACGAGATTTAGTTGTGTGAGCGTATAGATGTGTGGATGCACGTGCCTGTTCATATACTTTCCATTTGTGTGCAGTTACAGAATGTGTGTCTGTGTATAAAGATTGACGTCCAGCGGATTTTTTTTTTTTTCCAAGAGCAGCTTTCTCTCTGACACTCAGCCCAGATTCCTTACAAAGTCTACCAGATTATAATATTATATTTACAAGACTCAAATTTCTTCAACTGTAGTTTGGGGACTGTCTCTACGTGTCCGTGTTTCTTGATGGCAAAATGCAGTAGAACTATATTATGATGAACCTCTTCCTTTGACAAGATCTTTACTATCTAATTTAAGCCTTGCACAGTATGCGATTTATGGTTAAAAATAATGAGCAACTTCCCCCCCAAAAAAAACAAAAATGATGCAGTAGAATCCTCCCAAGCCACCAAATTTACAAAACCTGCATAATATAGAATTAGACTGAATAATAAATAGTATATAGTAGATGTAGAGGGATTTTGATTGCGTGGAGTTGCTGTGATGTGAGATAAAAGTTATAGTTTCACGTACTAACTTACCGTTTTTCTGAGAATCACCTGTGGAGACGGAGGACAGGGAGTTGCTGAGTGACTAACACACTCCTCTGTGAGTGTGTGTCTGTCACGCAGGCGCTGTGGGTTCATTACGGATTGTGCAAGTAGGTTCAAGAGGTGAACCATTTTTCAGAATGATACTTGTATCTCTGATGCCACTGTGTCACATTCCACAACTGCAAAAAAAAGGGACAGACAGTCGTCCAACACAGATTACTAACACAATTTATATCAAGAGTTTTTTTTTCTAGCATGGCCTTAGTGATATCGTGTTTGGGCCAGTTCTAGTTTCAGCAGGAATACAGACAGCATTAGAGAAACACAGGGCAACAGGGAGCAAAATAAAATATCTCCTTTGTTTCTTAACCTGACAAAAGTTAAACTGACTTTTTAAAGCAGGAAGCTGATAGAATATTATTATTCAGGACACCTCATGCATAAGGAAGAGAAACAGCTTGAACGGCATGAATTATACACACACACACACACACACACACACACAAAGTATATGGTTGTGTCACATGACTGTCACATGACCATCTCATGCTCATGATGGGGAAGCACAGACTCAGTTTAGTGTGTGTGTGTGTGTGTATGACAAAGCCATAAACCTAATCCACCAACACCGAAGCAGAAATCTAAAGCTGCAAAGTATAGAGACTAATGAAGCAGAGCGCGAGAGAACCTGTTAGCACTATTGTGTTGTTTATGAAACACTTGTAACAAGATCT
>NC_053414.1:16402016-16459516 GCF_016859285.1 Xiphias gladius | reverse complement strand
GAAATATTTTTGAATGTTTTTTTGTTTGACACTGACACTTAAAATATATTCTGTAGTCGTTTGATATCAGTAAAACAAAAGTGCTTGTAAAAGCAGTAACAGTGGAGCAGGGCATTCATTCTTCATCCTTTTTAAATTGCTTTTTTATTTTCATTTTATTATGAATGTTTCAATTTAAATCCAAGTTTTGTTTCAATTAGTTTTCAAGTCACACTAACAACTTTAGTTTCAGTTTTCTTTTTGTGGAAACGAATGGGCTCATCATTCGTTTTATTTCAGTTTTAGTTACAGTTTGATTAGTTTTCTGAGGCCTGCATCTGATATTTTAAAACATGTTCTCCACATAAAGCAGCACTGAACAAAAATCTAGCAGTTTCCTGCATTAAAAGAAAAAAAAACTTTTAATCGGATTCCTCTTTATCCTGTTATTTCATGTTGAATCAGTTGTTTTCTTTTAGTTTTGTTGCTAACTCTGATTTTTGTTTCAGTTGACAATTTGTTTTTTCTATAAGACAGTATTATCAATTGTCTAATTTTTCACTTGTGATGATAAAAGTCTATTTGAAGCAGATAAAGATACAGAGGTAAATGGGGATGAGAGAGAGAGAGAGACAGAGACAGACAAAGTTCATGGTCAAAGTCACAGCAAAACTCAACCATTTTTTAGGACACAGGCAACAGCCACTCAGAGACACACACAAACACAGATGCTCATATTTGAAGTTTTGCTGACTCCGGTAGAGGTGTAACCTGCTGCCTGTTGGATGTATTTTCTTGACAAACAAGCACTTCTGTTCTGCTGAGGCCCGTCAGCTGTGTCACATGCCCTGCAGGGCCCACACACATCCCAGGACATTCACAAATTTCTCCAACGTTTATATTTGCATTTACAGCTAGTAAAGTTTACATACTATACATTACGATACCGTGCCTCTCAACGGTGACATTGTGTCATTCAGTGTGTCCTACAAACAACGATGCTGAAATTTCCTTGCGATGATATAATGTTTGCCTCGGGGCTTACAGCAAATCTCACACGTGCTAAAAATGTAGTGCTGACTGCGAACTGCCATGTAGGTCCTAGTTAATAACCATCATCAACCACGTGTGCTGAGGTAAACTGCCTGCTTCATAGAAGTTGCTTCTATACCCTAATCTTAATCACTTTTTAAACTAAACGGAAACTGACACACAATTTAGCATGTGAATGTGTGTTTATGTGCATGAGTGTGTGGACGCACATGTGGGTATGCTAGAGCCTGACTGATACTAGTATCGAAACCTTTGAAGGATAGAAATTTGATAAGAATATTTGGATAATATTATCATTTTTCCTACATAAACACATACAGTATTACAGTATAAACAAACATTGTATGAGGAAGATGTGTCTGTTGAACAAGAAACCTTTTTTTTTTTTTTTTCAATTAACAGTAAACAAAAAATATAGGAGCAAACAGTAGGTTTTGGACAGTAAACATTAAAAACTGAATTATTGTAAAAACAATGAAAACATAAATAAGACCACATTAACCTTGAACTGAGAAAAGTTGAATATACATACATATGCTGCCAATAAAACACTTGCTGCTTTAATTTTTTGCTCTGCAATCTCTTTTTGTGGCTCTGCCAACACGCACAGCGATATGATACATCTACAGTTCACCGATATCAGCCGATATTAACCTCCGAACGTATCGATATACGTGAGCGCGTGTGTGGAGTTTGACCCAGCTACAGCATTCGTGTGTGTGTCACATCCAGTGTGATTGGCAACAAGACAGCACACGCAAACACAGCGGACTCCTCGTCAGACTTTAACGTCCTCCCATCTGTCTCGGTGACCGTTGTAGGGCTGTTTGTGTACAGCTTCTTACGGTCGTGTGTGGGTTCATATCAGACATGCAGGGCCGGTTCCCCCATGTCTTTGTCTCTATTACCACTGAGCTGATGGCTAGCTTGTGTTAAGTGTATGACTTTGTGCTTTTGTGGCATTTCGTGTGTGTTTCGGACTTTTTTATTGGACACATTTCTCGGCCATCTTTTTGTGATTTTATTACAGAAGCATTGGTCTTATTATTATAATACCCCCGTTGGATTATTTTAATTTTCTACTAATTAATAACTTTCCCCTCTTTTTTTTTTGTCTTCCCTTCTGACTATTTAGCATTGATGAGCAGTGTGTAAACATTTAGTAAACTGTTTATATTACAATATAATGTGGTTGCAAGCAGATATAAGTTGTATTTGTCAACAACTATATCTCCCTCTGTGGACACCCATCAGTGTAGGTGGGAGCATAAACAGATAATGAATGACAATTTCACAAGATATAGTTGTAGTAATATAAAATTTGTCGTCATAGGAGAAGTTATAATTGTTGACAAATGGGTTTTGAACACAGTCGAGAACCGCTGATGTGATATTTTAAGGGCCGTTGAGACACTGTATATGTGATACTGGACCACAAAAATAAACTTTTCTTGACTTGACTTGATGTGCGAGTGTGTTTGTGTGAGACAGTATTCCGGTAATAAAGTTTCCTTCATGTTTGAATCACGCTCTCCTCCACCTTTTAAAATAGGTTTATGGCTGTGTGCGGCCTTCACTTCAACCTTTTTACACCCGGTTCGGGGGAGAATAGATTTCTCCATCTGTAAACTTTGAACTGGCTATCTACATATACTGTGTGTGTGTGTGTTGCCAAAAAGGCGAGAATCAGTGATTGCATGTCCTTCATTAACAGAGTCATTGGTTAATGTGTCACTTGTGCAATGGCATTTGCACGCACACTCATACACACACTTAAGCTGGAGTAGAACAGCACCTTGACTGATAAGAGTATGGGCCCTGTTCTCTTTAAGGGCTGTTTAAGGTTATGTACACTTCCACACATTGTCAGTGTGGTCTCCTTCCTATTCTCTCTGAGTCCCTCTGTGTTTCTGGCAAATATGACTGGAATGTGACAGCTTTAGTCTAGTTTGTATTCTTTTTATCTCTAATGTATTTATCAGTGCGTTGCCAGCAAAGTGACTTTGAAATCACTCGTAATGCAGCCTGCAAAAAAGAAGCTTAACATTAACACCCCTCAAGCTGTCATAACTGAAACTAAATCATTTGGGTGTCAGGTAATAACATCATTTTGGACAAACTAGCTTGTGGAGGAAAACTTGAGAAAGTTTGAACTCTAGAAGGTTTTGACGATCATCTTGATAAAATACTGTGATTACGAAGCCAGTGGGGATTTCAAAAGAGCTGAAAAAATCCTAAATGCTCACAGAAAAATTCCAATTCATCCCTCAACAGGTTGATCCTAAAATGCCTCAGGCCTTAAAGTAATCTCTTCTTTCTCATAGAAAGTGTCTTTCTAGGCTCTTTTTGAATTATTTTGAGTCTATATTTACCTACAAGCTCCTCTTTTTTCTAATGTGGCTATACCAAAAAGTAAATATCTGGTTTGATGAAACACAGTAGTTTTCTGGATAAAGGTGCTCTCATGGAGGCAAATGCTGACAGCTGAAGTGACTGTTCGTGTAACTCTGGTGAAATTTCACCTTTTGTTAACCTTTTTTTTTGGTTAGCTTTACTTCAGTTTGATCTCAGATGATGTGTTACCACTTGATCATTTGCAAGGGAATATTCTTAGCCACACAGCTGGTGTGGATCAAGGGATGGCATTGTGGGTCGGTCCACCCATTTTGTTCCAGTCCTAAATATCTCAAAAATGGATTGCCATGACATTTTGATACAGACATTCATCTTTCCCAGAGGATGAATCCTGATGACTAGGATGACTTTTCATCCAGCACCACCATCAGGTCAAAATTTCACTCTGTCCATTACCTGGTTTCTGACAAAATACCTGCAAAACTATCGACATTCTCATTAACAGCCTAAGCTGGACTTTTAGCATGCTAACATGCTAAACTAAGATGGTGAACACGGTAAACATTATGCCTGCTAAACATCAGCATGTTAGCATTGTCTTTGTGAGCATGTTAGCATGCTGACTTTAGCATTTAACTCGAAGGACTGTTTTTTATGCCTTTATTACAAAGATTACAGTGGAGAGATGACAGAAAAGGAGCCGCTAGCATAGCTGTACACTCAAAGTCTTGTTTCATACATGTAGGCAGCGAACAAGCATAAAAAGTTGCAAAGAGGCAGGAGCACTTTGACGGTTTTCCAGTGCAGACAGTTATTAAGACATCTTGTGCAGTTGAGCACTCCTCCCTACAGTTTTGAGTGTGTTAGCTAGACAGCGGTCTTGTTTCATAAATGTCTGTGTTAAAAATAAACCCTCGCCTGTTGGTTTGACCGGGGAACTTGTGATAAACGGTTTCTGTTTATGTTGTACTCTTGAACAGAAAAGCTGGAATTTGGGAAATTTCTTGTGGCTGTCACTGAGAAGAAAAACAGCAAATTCCAACAACGAGTTTCTCCAGCGTTTTTGTTCAGCGTTTGATTTCTGACTCCATTTTACTTAATAATGAGAGGTGAGCACACATGTAAAGGATGTAACTGTGCGTAAGTTGCACACTCAAACTAAAGGTCCTCCTGACTTTTCCTTGATTGTTGTCAATAATCGCCTTTCGTCACACCCTCTGTCCTTTTATCCCTTCCCTTTTGTCTTATTCCTTATCAGCTGAGGGAGAGAGAGAGAGAGAGAGAGAGAGAGAGAGAGAAATTTAAGAAGGAAAAAAAAAGGTGGGGGGTTACCTGTACTGCGTGGCCCCACCTCTCTCTTCTGGCAATTTAGAATGAGTAAACACTAAACCACCTTTGCTTACCTCCACACTCAAACACCCAGACACAGCAGGCGAGGAGACTGTCTTACTGCTGCAGCCTGTCAACACCTAAGGAGAGTGAATGGACAGAGACAAAGTGTCTTTTAGACAAGAGTGAATGTGCAGAGTGACTCCCAAAAGCAAATCTCACTGACTGCATCTCCTTGGCCCGCTCGTCGATAACCGCGCTCCTCAGTTTGGGATACAGGTACGGTGTTAACATCAGTCTTTCCGGAGGTCTCTGTGCAGAAAACATTCCTCGTTTAAGTCTTTTTCAAAAAACTTGTCATCACTTCTTCTTGCTGTGTCACTCTCTGATTTAAACCTTTTTCTTCTCAAAATCACTTTTGACACAGAAAAATCTCATGTAGTGAGCCTTGAAAAATCAGATTTTCTAGCAGAATGTTGTTCCGAAATTGTCAGTTCACTTTATGAAAGATGACCTTTGTCTCCTTGACCTTGGCGGTGATTTCTGGTAACTCTTGCCTCTGCCCTCCATGTTGAAAGGTTTGGAAGTGCTTTGTTTGACTTTATGAACCCTTTGCATGACCGGACCTTAGAGTCTTCTGATGGAGACTATCAAGGGGAAACAGCTCCTTGCTCTGTGTTTTTGCCTCGTCACCTATCTGGCATTTTGCTTCATCTGGGCAGATTTACAGTTTACCAGACCTCCCTGTTTCGCCACCAAAACGACTGGAAACAGACAACAAAGGCACTTAAACCAATCAGTGTTTGGAATGGAGATCAAGATATCTTTAGGATGAAACCAGTGGAACCAGTGGAGTGGCATGGCACTGTAAGAGTGTGTGTGTGTGTGTGTGTGTGTGTGTGTGTGTGTGTGTGTGTGTGTGTGTGTGTGTGTGTGTGTGTGTGTGTGTGTGTGTGTGTGTGTGTGTGTGTGTGTCTTTAGGGTGGGGGATAAAAAATGCTTCAGTGACTACCTGGAGAGGCTGGTATTATTACACCAATAGACTTCCGGGTTCTTCCTCATGTGTGGACTTTTACCCCAGTTAAGATGAGCTGTTTGTTTTGTACGTGTGTTTGTGTGTGTGTACTTGTACTTCTATCTTTGTGAGGACCAGTTTGAGTTTTAGATCTGGGGAGTGAGGACATGTTGGGAAAGTGAGGACATGTCATAGCTACAACTGGGTGTTCGAGGGTTAAGACTCGGTTTTAGGAAGACTTGGTTTTAGGGTTCAGGTTAGAATTAGGTTTAGGTTGGGGTTAGCGTAAGGGTTGGGGTTAGGCATTTATAGTTATGATTGTTGAGGTTAGGGTAAGGAGCTAGGGAATGCATTATGTCAATGAGTGTCCTTGTAACTAATGTAAGACAAGTGTGTGTGTGTGTGTGTGTGTGTGTGTGTGTGTGTGTGTGTGTGTGTGTGTGTGTGTGTGTGTGTGTGTGTGTGTGTGTGTGTGTGTGTGTGTGTGTGTGTGTGTGTGAGAGAGAGAGAGAGAGAGAGAGAAAGACAAACAGGGAATCCAGTGATCTGGGGCTTTATTTCATTCATTTGAGGCTACACATGCAGTGACAACATGGTCATATTTGGTGTGTTGCTGTGAAAAAATTATTGTATTGACACAAATGTTATTTCAGCTGCACGTTTCCGTAATTGTGCCATTGTAGGAGTCTGAAACACTCTCTTTTAAATCTTTTAACTGTGTTTGTCAACAGGGTGGATCCTTGTTTGAGTATCAAAGTGTGTATGAAGATTAGCTCTTTTGTAAGCCTGTGTAGTAACTATGAGTGCGAAGGACGCTGAAAAAACCAAATGAGGTTGATGACACGCGCACACACACACACACACACACACACACACACACACACACACACACACACACACACACACACACACACATAGCAGCCTTCTAAAGCCTTCATCACGAGTGTGTGACACTGTCAACGTCGGTCGTAATTGTCTGAAACAGTGTCTGCTATGGCCTTGAACAGGCTAGCTGATTAGCCTGAGGAATGTGTTTGCCTAAGGAAGCAAAGCCCCTTTCAGCTAGTGCTAACGCTAAAGCTTCTCTTATGCCTAGTAATGACTGCGTAGCTGTGTGAGGGGACATATGTGGCAATACTCTGACCTCTCTATCCTGTCATGCTTTATACGAAAACTGAAGTCAAAGCCCTTCTGTTCATAATTAGTGCATTGACTGATCGATGTTGAAATCAAAGTTTCAGTCATTATCAATGCTGATGTTGTCGAAAATAAAACGTTAAGATGAAGGCCCTGTTTTGTATTGCTTAAAATGATGGCGAGGAAAATCGTGGGGTTTTGAGTGGACAAATGTGAAGGTCCTGAAGGCAGGGGGGCTCTCAGAGTAAATGAACTGGAATCATCCCTCAGTGGTGAAGTTGGGGTGGGATGGAGGCGGTCACTTACGCACTCCGTCTGACCTGAAATTCTTCAGGCCGGTTTCACTTTGAAGGGCTTTCTAACACTGAGGGAGGGAGGCCTGCATGAGGAGATCGGAGAGGGAACATTTGGTTTGCTCCTCTCCATCTGGTCTTTTTCTCTTCAGACCCCCCACCCACCCACACACACACACACACACACACACACACACACACACACACACACACACACACACACACACTCTCTCTCTCTCTCTCTCTCTCTCCCTTCTCTTCTCTTAATTTCTTCGCCCTCTTTGTCCTTCTCCTCCTTGGTTTGCCCTCCTCTCTGCACCTTCCTTGTTTCTCCCTTCTCCCCCTCCTCGCTGCTCCTCTTGGAGCTTGAGTGAACCAGAGGAATGAGGGTGACAGGTACATGGATGGAAGGAGAGAAAACAAAAGAAGAAAAGTAAAGAGAAGGAGACAACAGAGAACGGCAGCAGGGACAAAAATGAAGGGGACTCAGATTTGGGGATATGTAGATTAGAAGAAGAAGTTCTTCAGTCTCTGAACCAGACTTGTTTTGAGTCTCAACGATTAATTGATTCTCACCTAGAAAAGGCTACATTTTCTGAGAAATTTATAAGTATGCTCACAGTTTAAAATTGGCAATTAAAACATTTTGAAAAAAGTTGAAATAGTGAAAGAAGTTGAAGTGGCAAAAGAAAAACAATTGTCAAGTATCAGTGGAACTGAAAGGCTTAAAGGAGTTGAACAGTTTAAAAGTGGAGAGCAGTCGAAATGTCAGTGTACTAATTAAATGATTAATCCATCAGTTCATCAGCAGAAAATTTATTTGCAACAATTTTGATGATTAACTAATGGCTTAAGTTTAGGATTTTGAGTGAAAAAAATGCTGAAAAGTGGCTAGTCCAAGCCTCTTAAACGTGAATATCTTCTGTTTTTTAAGTCTTTGTTGGGTTTTGGACTGATGGTCACACAAAAAAAAGCTATTTGAAGATGTCGCTTTGGGGTCTGGGATGATGTGATGGACATTTCTCACTTTTTTTCTGATACGTTATTGACCAAATGATTCAACAATTAATCAAGAAGATAAACAGCATAATGAAAATAGTTGCTGGCTGCAGCCCTGGTGTTGTGCACTAGCTGTGCAGTACTGTGTCTTGGCGATAGCCATACTTCAGTGAACAGTGACATATACTTTAAAGACAACAGCTCCTCAAAAAACAATGCAACTGGACAGAAAACAGAAATCTCAAGATGACACAGCTTTCCTGTCCTCAGTCAGCAGTGTGACTTCATTTTCTGTTCTGCTTCATGCTGTTGCAGTCAGCATGCTGACAGTTGAGCTGTGTGAACCACGGTGTGGGGACATCATGTGTGCTGAGGGGTAAGCCACGGTTCTGACTTCTCTTTCATCAACTTCATAGTTTTATAGGCTTATGGTCCCCTACTGCGGCCGACTCTGATAACGTACAAGACAGTGGAACTAAATGTCTCCTTTATGCTGCTTTATATTTGGTGGGGTTATAATCAGTGTACAATTCTAGGCTACTGTTCAGCATTTTCAAGGATAAAAACCATGCGAGCAAGTAAGACGGTTAAGTTGTGAAAGCTACCTGAAACAATGAGGCTGTTGGAGATAGCAACAGAGGGAAGCTCTTTTTTTTCTCAGTTTCCGTGCTTGTCATTGAGGAACTGCTTCCAGAAAAGCGCAGTGTGGGACTAAACAATGTGTTGTACTCCTACAGGTTGTATCACTCTACAGAAATAAACAGCAAACCTCCGGTCTTGTGACAAGCTACTCATTTACTTATATGGATGCCTTTCTCCCCAAGATACTGATTACCAGCACTGCTTTACTGCTGACTTTATTCCTGCCTATTCACAATTTTTGCCTATGTGGCAGATTCCATTGTATATATATGTGTGTGTGTGTGTGTGTGTGTGTGTGTGTGTGTGTGTGTGTGTGTGTGTGTGTGTGTGTGTGTGTGTGTCTGTGCGTGTGTTTGTGTGTGGTGTGTTTGAGACTCTGGCCTTAATAGAGAACCAGCTTATCAGAAATAACCAACCCGGTCTAAGATGAACTCCCTAACGTGATTGCATATGATTTAGTTCAAAGAAAGTGTGTTTCAGCTTGCACACAATGTCAGTGGCAGTGTCATATTGTCAAATACAGAAGTCAGTATAGTAGGATTGGATTTCCAGTCTGCCAAAATCAATCATAAGCCACAGTGTATGTTAAATTACTTACATCAGTTTAAAGGGCAAAGTATATTCAGCATTTATATTTTTTCAACCAATCCCGTTAAAAGACCCAAACCAACAATTAATCGATCCTGCCAACAAGTATAATGGACCTTATTCCCCTGAGCCACAGAGCTCCACTGTTGTCCCCTAACTACTGAAAACACATCAGTGACCCGCACTGTTGCACTAAGTGACATTTTTCTTCATTACAATGAACATCGGCACTGTAGTTCATTTTGAATCAATCCTTCAACCCTAGTTCTGCTGTCGTAAATTCTCACTAAGGCACCTTATGTGTATTAATCCTCTACTGCAAATAATCCCCTACAAATGTGCTGTTTCCACCTGTCTGAGTAACATTTGCTAAAAATTAGCATGCCCAGCTGTTGTAAGAAATTGATAAGCCTTTTCTAAAAATTAAAGTATATATTTGAGACTAAGTTTTAAAAATATACGTGCCTTCAAAGAACTGACTTTGGGCTAAGTGAGTGGGGAAGTAATGCACTAATGTATTTTTCATGGGATTTGCTGACAATAAGAAAAATATAGAATAACACCAATGTTATCCTACAGTAACAGTTAATTTCCTTTATTCCTTCAAATATAAATTTAAAATCATAAGTAAACTACAATCCACAAATTAAGACCTGATTGAAACTGAAGCGGTATGTGGTATGAAGTTTGAGCTTGTGTGTTTGTGTGTGTGACAACTTAAGTCAACAATGATTAAGGTAAATGTTCTTCACCCCCCCCTTTCCTGCAGGGTTTAACAGTTAACCGTTCACCTGATGGTTTGATGGTCCCGTTGTGCGGTCACCAGAACACCTGAACCGTCTGTCGTGTGTCTGACTCCCGATTGGCTCTCACTAAGGACAGACTGTTAACCTTTGATTTAGATTGACCCCCTTGGCTTAGACGAAGGCCGGATTTTATTGACCCTGCTCCCCAACAGTCTGCCCTCTTCCTGCTTTTGCATACATGCTCAACGATTACATAGTGTGCCACTTCACATACTTATTTTTACACACACACACACACACACACACACACACACACACACACACACACACACACCTTCTTGGACACACCTTTTTGCTGTAATTTATATTCAGTTCACTCCTTCAGATGTCATGTTAATTGATCTGACAGTTTTAGAACCGGCACGTAATTATGCGAACAAATTTAAGCTGCTACAGTCCATACATAGCTCTCTATTATTTGTGCTTTAATCTCATTTTTTTTTTGGTCCATGCATCAGTTTCTGGTCTTTATGCTAAATAGACTTTCTTCTTGCCTGTTTACTCAGTCGTTAAGGAGCAGCACTGGTTTCAATAGCAGCTGAAACTCAACACACTGTTGACCACACACTGTGACTTTCATCTCTCTGTCCCTTTCACCCCCTCTGCTCTCTCCTTCCCTCACTCCCCCTCTCCCTCTTTTCTTGCTCTTTTCAGAGCACTGAGGGGAGTTTTTAGACAGAAACTCTCCTCTGGCTGTTTTTTTTCTTTCTCTCAGCCGTCTCTCTATCTGCTCTCTTGACTGCCCAGGAAGGTGTGTGTTGTTTGTTTTAGTTAAGCTGTGCTTGGAACATGTTCACCGTTGTTATGTACAAAAAACACACGCACATGCCCAAATACATACACACACACACACACACACACACACACACACACACACACACACACACACACACACACACACACACACACACACACACACAAAGACAGACAGACACACACACACACACACACACACACACAAAGACAGACACACACACACACACACACACACACACACACACACACACACACACACACACACACACACACACAGACTTACACACAGTTTTAGTCTTGTGCTGACATGACATAAATCGCTCTAGTGGTAACTCCCAGTCAGAATTTTCCAAATGTCCTTTCACAGTAAGACAACAACATGAGGAAGTATTCAAACCCAAGTTTGAACCTTTCTGGCCATGATTCCTATTTCTGCTACTCTAAGCAGAAAACCCTTAAAACCAAATAAAACTGCATTTCCCAACAGCCCTCCCTCCTCTCACTCACATCACCTGCTGTGTTTTCGTTAGTGACAAAGTAAAGATTTGCAGGTTGGCGCAACAGGTGTGTCAGTGTCATTATTTTACTGAAGAAAATATACCAATGCATTTATGTAAAAGTAGCTAGTTCATTACAGGTAACTGTCCTGCATTGGATATCCAACCTAAGTAAAAGTACAGTACCAGCAAAATGTACTTAGAGTATCAAAAGTAAAAGTTCTTGTTCTGCAGAAAAATCTCCCATGTGGCTGATATATTATTATAGGTAATGTTATTAAACTGTAGTAGCATGTAGAGGTAGCATTTTACTGTTGTAGCTGATTGAGGTGGAGCTAGTTTGAACTGCTTTGTATACTGTACAGTTTGTTAGTTTAGTCCAGTGGTTCCTAATCTGTGGGTCAGACCCCCTCCAAAGAGTCACCAGATAAATCTGAGGGGTCGTGATGATTACTGAGAAAGGAAAGGAGAAAGAACAAAATCCTGCCAGACAATATTGTTTTCAAATATCAGACTTCTCTCTATTCTTTGCTTTTTGATGAAAAATTGGACAGTTTTACCTCGTTGGGCCTCGAAAAATGATTTAGATGCAACTATCTGAGAAGTTTAG
Source organism: Xiphias gladius (assembly GCF_016859285.1). Classification (NCBI taxonomy): domain Eukaryota; kingdom Metazoa; phylum Chordata; class Actinopteri; order Istiophoriformes; family Xiphiidae; genus Xiphias; species Xiphias gladius. Next base: position 16,447,457 of record NC_053414.1, on the reverse strand, counting down.
AGGGGAAATGTTTCTTTGGTGGAAATGCTAACAACTCATAGACATCTGAAATGGGGCCCCAGCTAGACACTGTTTTTTGGGGTCATAAGCCAAAAATCCTGGGAAACAATGGTTTAATCCTCAACAAATAATCGGATCATATTTTTAAAATGTAAAATCTAAAAAGACACTAGAAACTAAAGCTGTCAGATGAATGGAATGGATCAAAAATTAAAACATTTCCTACAATATTATGAATAAAGTGGTATAAAATGGAAATATTTAAAGTAAAGTACATACCATAAAGTTCTGCTTAATTGTAGTACCTGAGTAAATGTAATAATTGCTTTCCACCACTGGTATTTATGTGTATTTTTATGTATTTCACACAGAAAAAAACTACTGTTAAAAAAATACTTTTTTTTTTTTAAAGGAAACAGTTTCTTCCAAAGTGTTGCTGGGATCCGCCCACATACACACTCACACAAAGTACCTGTTTTAGCTCCACCCTCATCAGCTCTCATGCTTGCAGCGTGTGTGTGTGTGTGTGTGTGTGTGTGTGTGTAGAGGAGGCTGGCTTCTGTGCTCAGTGCCCTGCTGTACCTGTCTCTCATGGAGTCGGACTAACACTCCCAGAGCAGGCGTCCAAGCAGCGGAGCGCTGTGAAGCAACAGGGGTAGCTATCCTCCCATCTGACCGCTCTCTGCTTTTCCTTCCCCTTCGCTTTCCCACCACCTTCCCCACCTTCCCTCTCCTTTGATATCTTTCTCAATATTTCTGCTCTGTTTCACTCTCACTTCTCTCTCTCTCTCTCTCTCTCTCTCTCTCTCTCTCTCTCTCTCTCGCTCTCTCTCTCTCTCTCTCTCTGACTGTCCTTGCTTTTCGGAGGGATTCTTCATCTTTAAATGATGAGTTGCTCTGACTTGAAACTGTAGTGGAGTGTAGTGTGTAAAGATTATTTGTTAGTTATTGTCTGTGGCTCTCCCTCAGATGTGAAGGATGGCTTAAATGGTATTTGCATGAGTCATTTAGTATCTCAGCTGCTGTAACTTTATCTATTGGGTGTGTTTTATGTGTTAAGAAAAACCTGGATATGAGTGTTTTTAAGCGTTGGTGTTTCATTGATCCTATCTTGCTGCCTTGTGACCCTTTTGTTAGGGGCTGCTGGGTGGATGCTGTGAGTCGGTCGCCTCCGTGTGTTCACGTGTGTGGCTAAGATGGCAGCTTCCTTAGGCCTGTTTCCTTCGGCCAACTGGATCAGTGTCACTCAGGATAGAGCAGAGCACTGAGTGCTGCATTGTTCCATACTGTTGAACATGCACTTGGCTTTTCTTTGCTCCATAATCTGCAGTCAATTGGGAACCAAAAGAGAAGTTTCTTATCTTACAGAACTACTGAACAAGACCTGTGTATTCACCTGAGAAGAAAGCCTGACAGCATTGTTGATTTATCATCAGGTCAACGACATGAAGAATCAAATGCTCTTCCCCTTTCTAGCTTTGAGTAACTATGCTTCAATAATGACATGGCTCATTTGCTTATTTGAAGAAAAAGATGGAATCTGCCACCTGCAGTCAATTTGTGTTTATGGTATGATCCGGAGGAAGCCCATAAAAGCTTTTTGTCTGCTTATAAAACAATTCAGTCGCCAATAACATGCTGTTAATACATAAAGAATCAGGTGCTTCTATCAATCATAAACACAATGTAATGGGCAATCTCTACAGCATTACCGGAACACAGTCAAATCCTTGCTCTTTAACTTCCTTCACTAGCTGTGCGCAGGCTAGCTGGTCCCTCCCTCCTGTGGTTCTCTGAGTTCACAACCTTTGACCGGGGTGAACTCTGTGTCTTAGCTCTGAATGTCTACGGCTACGTTTTACCTGAATAGCTTCTGGCTGTCAGTGTTGTGCTGCAGCAAAGAAAGATGAGATTTTTGCACGGACTTGAGTGTGTGGATGCTAATTTCATTGAGTCTGCAACAAGGAGGTAAAAATCAGACCAGGAGACTCGCACAAAAGTGGTCATGACTTAGGTTTTTTTCCTTCTAAAATACTAGTTTTTTGCTCACTGAGACCTCATCTGTAAATCTTTATGCTCTCTGTGAGGAAAGCCTTGGATTTGTCTTCACCAAGGTTAATCATTTACCTGTCACTGCCTCAGATTTCTTCCTCTCACTCTCTCTCTCTCTCTCACACACTCCCAAACACACTCACACATATATACACCTATGTATAGGGTCAGAGCTGTCTTGTGCTTTTTGTCTCTTAATATTATTTTCTCTATTTCCTGTTTCATTCTGCACCACCTTCCTACTTCTTTTGTTGCTCCTTGTTATCTTTATTTTTCTGGCAGCACACTTTTTCAGATACAGTTTTTCACATATGCACTCACTATTTCCAGTTTTGTTTTTTGTTTTTTTTGCAAAGGAAGATAGATTATACATACCATCTGAGTTTCGCTTCACTTCTGACACACTGAATACTGTGATTTCCTGAGTCTCTCCTTAGAAAGGAAACCTCAGCACAACAGTGGTCAAAAGCAGGAAGTAGGTTACCCCATGCTAAGACTGGACACTGAATATATCATATTTTTGACACACACAAAAAAGCAAGAAAAGGGAGTCTCACTCTGACCACAGTATGTTATACAAAGTGTGAACTTCACAGTGTCACATAGTTTCTTTTTATCACTGAGCAGAACTCCCAAAGTGAATATTATCCTCCCTTTGTCATTAGTCTGGCAAGGCTGATAAGAGATGGAGTCATGTTAGCACTTCACACGATAGAAGGAACAGAAGGAAGGCACAGTGAGCTGTAGAAGAAGATTGCGAAAGCAACACAGAAGCAAGTAATAAAAAAGCTGTTTTAATGTAGCAAACTACTGGGAAAACCTTGAGTGATGTTTTTGCATCCTTGCTGAGCAGGGTCACGATTCATCTCTTCATACTGGATGCCCCCCTAACTTTGCCTAGATCAGTATTTTTATATAATCTAAAGTCATCTTGACCCGAGTCAACATGCAGCTACCTAATACTGGCTGAAGATAAAAAGAGGAAACATCATTCTGTGTTTCCCCACTCTTGGTTTTTGATGTTTTGTTTTCCCCTGATTCCATGTTTTGACATTACTGTATTCTATACGTGACAACAAATGAATGAAATAATAGTTTATTTCAACCAGAAATATAATATTTAAATGTGCATGGTATGTCCACTGTACATTTTTTATGATATTTAAAGTATCTTTTTTTTCTATCAATCTGACATTTGCATCCTTTTTGTTCCTCTGTGAAAGAGGTGTGAACTAGTTTGCAGGTAATTCTAAGTCCTCCAGCCTTGGGCGAACTAACAAGTGAACAGGTGTGTGTGTGTGTGTGTGTGTGTGCGTGTGTTTGTGTGTGTGTTTGTGGGAGGGGTGGATATTGGGTCAGGTCGAATGAATGTGTGCGTTACCATGGTTGCTTGGCTTTGTGGTGTTTTACCTTTGGTGACTGCCTCACCTATCTCCATCAAAGTCCAGGCAATCTTATGACGCACAGACACGCACACACTCATTGCTTGCCTAAATAGCAAGAGGTTGTCTTTTTTATTTGGCCTATTTGCTTACATGACATTTAGTCCGACAAAAAGAAGTTCGCTTTGTAGGCTGCTTTGATTTGTTGCTTCAGCGTTCAATGCAGCATGGAGATTTGGGGATTTAAAAGACTGTGGATTTTTCCGTCCTGAATACTGGCAGTGTTGGAAAATAACAGAATAAGAGGTTTATGCGTGGGGAGCCGATTTCTGATTGTTCTCTGTTCCTCCGCAGCTCTTAATGAAGTGGCGCACACATAGAGACAAGCAAACACACACACAGCAAAAGCTGCAACCACACACTGTATAGCATTCATATTGATAAGGAGGATCAAAGTCCAAAATCATTTCATGGTGAGAGTGTGTGCGCAACAGTGGTCTGTGTGAGACAAGTTAATGTGCACAACTCTTGTCACATTATGGAGTCATATTTCACGCAGAACTACTCATATAGCTTAACTTCAACTTGTCTAACTTACTCCTGACACGCACACATAATGAGCATGTGACCCAGTCGTACTCAGTGAACTTTGAGCTGGAGTTTTCTGGGTTTATAGCCCTTCATTCTCCCTGATAGGGGTCAGAGGTCAGCAAGGGAACTGAGGAACTCAACAAAACAAGATTGTAAAACTCCTGATAAGGGAAGACACCCTTGGGATTTATAGATGCTGTATTTTCACTGCTCTGTCCGAGTTACAGTATATGTGTTGGTTAGATTGTTAGGTAGGTAATCTTGCATGTGATTGTGCCTGCAAATTGATAATAATCTTACTTCAACAGGCAGCCATTTTATGGCCTTTTCTTGATTAAATGGCACCTTCTGAGCATTAACCCTTTCTTCTTAATTTTCTTTCTTCCTTCCTTTCCCTTGGATAACAGTTGTGGGTGATACAATTTAATGTAATTTGATAAACCAGTTTCCCTTTGCCCTCCTCAGGCCCCAGATCTGATTGGATGGTTTTGTCAGAATGACAGCCGAAGATCCTGCTTCCTCCTCGACCATGAGCAATAACGCTGCCCCCTCCAAACCCTCCAAACCCTCCTCTGGTGTCTCCCACCACTCTCTCCATGGACAGATCAACATCCCTGAGGGTGTTGCAGGTGCTCCCAATGAGGCTGCACTGGTGGCCCTGATGGAGCGCACTGGCTACAGCATGGTCCAGGAAAATGGTCAGCGTAAATATGGCCCTCCTCCTGGTTGGAATGGTCCATCTCCTCCACGGGGATGTGAAATCTTTGTGGGCAAAATCCCGCGGGACGTTTATGAGGATGAGCTTGTCCCAGTGTTTGAGTCCGTGGGACGCATCTATGAGATGCGGCTGATGATGGACTTTGACGGGAAGAACCGAGGGTATGCATTTGTGATGTACACAGAGAAACATGAGGCCAAACGTGCCGTGCGGGAGCTCAACAACTATGAGGTGCGGCCTGGGCGGCTACTGGGGGTCTGCTCCTCTGTGGACAACTGCCGTCTGTTCATTGGTGGCATCCCCAAGACCAAAAAGCGTGAGGAGATTCTGGAGGAGGTTTCTAAGGTGACAGAAGGTGTACTTGATGTCATAGTTTATGCCAGTGCTGCAGACAAGATGAAGAACCGTGGCTTTGCCTTTGTGGAGTATGAGTCACATCGTGCCGCCGCAATGGCTCGCAGGAAGCTGATGCCTGGACGTATTCAACTGTGGGGTCACCAAATTGCAGTGGACTGGGCTGAGCCAGAGATTGATGTGGATGAAGATGTGATGGAGACAGTGAAGATCCTCTACGTCAGGAATCTAATGATGGAGACCAGTGAGGAAACTATTAGACAGGTGAGATTAGTTGACTGATCAGCTTACAGCTTTTACTATAAATTATTTTATTAGGTAAAAATTATATCTGACATGAAGAGGCTGAGATTGATATAATTTTTGAGCATATCAAGCAGGGCTAAAACTACCCATACTTTCTCTGTCAAGCAGGTGTTCAGCCAGTGGAACCCTGGATGTGTTGAACGTGTTAAGAAAATCCGTGACTATGCCTTCGTCCACTTTACCTCACGGGAGGATGCCGTCCTGGCCATGGACCACCTCAACGGCACAGAGGTGGAAGGGTCCTGCATTGAGGTGACACTCGCCAAGCCAGTTGATAAAGAGCAATATTCACGTCAGAAGGCCTCTAAGGGGGGAGTTTCTGCCACTCCAGAGGCTACTCAGCAGAACTATGTATACCAGTGTGATCCCTACACATTGGCTTACTATGGTTATCCCTACAACACCCTCATTGGACCAAACAGGGAATACTTCGTCAAAGGTTAGAATTCATTTTTTCTGCTTTTGTTTCAGTAATGATCAATTGCAAAAGCCACAGTGTTTCTCTGAAAGCCAACTATTTTTTGTAAACGTTGGTGTCAGCAGAAACTCCAAAACTTGGGCCAGTGCATTGCTAAAGATCTCATCACAACCAACAGATGCTATTGTAGGAGCAATGACAAACACACCATCAATTAGGAGCTATGATTTGAAATGGTCATGATGACTGAGATAGTAATTATTTAATCTTTGATGACTAGAATTTCATTTGAAGAAGTTTTTTAAAAATCTTTAACTTGATGAGGGTTTGTTTCTTAAAATCAGAGATTTGTTGTTAAAAGGCAAAGACAGAACAAGGTGATGGACCAATGAATGCTAATCCCATTACTGTTGATTGATTAAATATGGTCTTTGGGTGGTAGCAGGACAATCTATTTGACTTTCAACAATCATTGTGTTTTGGTTTTTCTCTCCAAAGGATCCCCAATGATACAGAACAATGGTAATCTCTCACATCCTTATTCCTCCTTATTCCTTCAATGAACAATATGCTTTCCTGCCATTTGACAAACTATAAATTTTCTAACACCATCCTTTTCCTTCTGTGCTATCACCTCCCATTTCATGCTGGGTTATTGCAGAGATCACAACAAATCTACAAACGTCTTGGAACACCATTTCATAGTGCCATGAACTTTCATGAGAAAGAGTCAGAACAGTGCTCAAGAAAGCGGGCAAACTGGACCTAAAGAACTCAAAAAAAAAAAAAAAACGAACGACCCTGAGCTCAACCAGATATTGCTGAGAAATTCCCAGGAGAAAATTAGAGCTAAATGACCATCCTTGCTACCTGAGTCCTGATATCTTGAGAGGAGTTCTAAACTCATTTCAAAATCTTGCCTTACATGTTGTCATACACAACTTTCAGCACAACGCGCTCCTGCTGCCCAAGTCCTAAACCACAACCCCTGTCATCATATTACTTTAATTGTATTTTAAGCAGGTACTGTGCGAGGTCGTGGTCGTGCTGCTGCAGGTAACCGTACCCCTGGACCGCGGGGGTCGTACCTGGGGGGTTACTCTGCTGGTCGTGGCATCTACAGCCGTTACCATGAGGGCAAGACCAAGCAGCCCGAAAAGCCCTATGAGCTGATGCCCAGTCTGGAGCTCGCTACCTCTGTCAACCCAGTTGGCATCAAACCTGGCACAAGTCAGTGAGATAGCTATATCCATCCATATCCTCGCCCACCTTAAAAGCCTTTACTAAACCTTCCAGCTCATACTTTCTGTGTCTCTCTCAGTCCTCTGTGGTTTGAGGAACTTTTGTAAATCAAGGTAATGGTTGTTGCTGGATGGTTATGTGCAGAAGGACTTCCTTTGTCTTTACAGTGAAGAATAAGGGCACGAAACGTATGTCCTTTCTAGCATGACCAGAAAGTAACTGCTATGCTTTCTTCCTCATTCTTTCCTTTTTCCTCCATATCATAAATTTGTCTGTTCAGACTGAAAGCAGCACTGTGTTTAAAGAACAAAAGGGACTGCGTTGTTGGGGGCATACTGGTGAGACGATGAAATACGATCCAGGAAGGGCACTAATACTTCCCTGAGTTTAAAGGCTATCAGATGCCAAAACACTGCTCAGTGGTCTAAAATACTTTTAGTAAAGATTTTTCAACTCTATCACAGTGGTGCTCTATTACAGCAGCAGTCATTTTGTCCTCTGTCATGACGATGACCAGGTGAACAGTAGAAATACCCTGTTCTCTTTTCAAAGTAATCTACCTGGAATGTAACTGGCTGGCCAACACAGTTCTTTGCTAGAATACATCACATTGTGTTCAGATGACACAGTGGTCTCAATGAAATGAATGAAGCAGCCATGTTTTTTCATGCAGTGCTGCTGCCTGTCTGAACATTGTCGTAGTTATGTGGGGACCAGTGCTTGCACAATCGCCTTCTACACATGCACTCAATTCCAACGTTTGACTGAAACATGGTTGACAGTATTATACATTGTCCTTTTCTTTTAGTAAGGGCTGAAAAATATGAAAATATGCATGAAAAACAAAAAAGTATCCCACAAAAGAATGGCCTTATTCACAGTAGGAAAGATGGATGTTGATGGAATGAGTAAGCAGCAACAGCTTTTTTTCCCATTACAACTGTTTCAGTCAAGAATGGAGTTGAAATGCCAAACTAAACTGCAAGAAGTAAAGATTATTTATCTCCTCTTATCTGGTGTGTCCACTCTGTTCTGATCGCTTAAAGGATAATACCAGTGTTATGTAGACTTGTTGCCCATCTCATTTTGCAATGCTTGCTCTGTGTAATGTGATTTTTTTTTTTTTTTTTTGGCATCTACTCATTTTTTTGTTTAGCAAGTATAATGTCTATTGTGTAATTACAGTAATTGTAACTGTAGTGACACTAACTTTTGTCCCAGCTAAAAAGAATGTGGCAGCAAAGTTGCAAGGTGAATTCTTTTTGAAAGACTATGTCCTGGTGGAAAATTCCTTGTATTTCTCTCTTCCTTCTTTCCTGACAGTAAGCAGAAGGAAATGTGCTACACTGCACTGACAATAATGAGGAGAAAAAAACAAACTCACATAAGGACATAACAAAACAGAACTATCACAGAAAATAAGATTACATTTTTATGTGAGTGGACCCTCTAAATTCTAAATTTCAAGTATGTTTCTACAAAACTGAAATTTAGAAGCTTCAGTGATATAAACGCAAAATAAAAATGCACACACTGGTATTGTTCTTCCATTTTACTAAACACAGAAGTTATAAACCTACCAGATTGGCTACCTTTTTTTTTCAACATAAAATTTATATTGATAACCCATTATTACTATTAATGTCATGCATTTGCAGATCAGAGGTCCATTTTGTAAAGTGGTCTTTCTTGATGCTCCCGCTTTGACCCCAGTCTGGAGCTCGGTCTCAGTCCCGGTCTGTGTGGAATCACAGGATAACCACCAGATTGAAAAGACTTTTGTCCATCTGAAACAATGACTGACGTTGTGTTCACTCTGTGTGTGTGTGAGTGCATGTGTGTATGTTTGTGTGTGTGTGCATGTGTTGGAACATTGGGGTTAATCCACAGTTGAGCACCAACATAATCCGAATCACACCCCAACACCAACTTGTGTAACTTCTTATTTTTTCCCTTCTTGCCTAAATTATATCCTTCAACCTGTCTCTCTCTTGTTTATCCTTCACTGCCTTCGTTTTCCTCACTCCTTTCACAGATTACCTTCAGATCTAGGTATGCCTGTTTCATGGGTGCATGTCTGCTTGTCTCTTCCTATTATTTCCCGTATTTTGAATAAAATACATATTAACCCTCTCTTGCTATACCCTGTTGCCTGCCGTGATCCATTCTGTTATCCAAGCTCTCATTCTTGTGTTCTGTCTATGTGCAGTGGCATTGCCGACTCTGGGTGGGCAGTACCCAGTGTTCAGTGCGGCTCCCGCAGCCAAGCTGATGGAGGAGGGGAAGGTGCACACGGTGGAGCACCTTATCAACCCTCTGGCCATGCAACACCCTGAGCACACCACCGCTACTGCTGCTGCCACGGTCCTACCTGCAGTCTCTACCCCTCCACCTTTCCAGGTGTGAACAATGATACTGTTGTATGTTTGACAAATGTTTGAATGATTCATGCTCATAAAGATGTGAAATTTTCTGCTCTATTTTACGGCATGTTGTTTGATGTAGTAACCAGTTCCTCATAGTTACTGCATGATACCAAGTATTTATGGATCAGATTTTACAACAGAGTCTTCACAGAGCTTACAAAGTTTTAGAGTACTCCACCAGTTTAGCATTGCACTTCTGTATATCCTCTATTTTACATACTACATACATAATATTAGTCAACAACTCAATTTCTGAGATAAGAGGATATGGGAACAGCACAACCTGACAGTGAGTATATAAACCACTTATTAGGAAGTGAAATTGAAAATGACATTTAAGATAACTAAAAGGTTATTGTGCATATACATATTTCACAGTGCATTAGGAAATAATAAAAGATATTTTGGATGCATTCACCATGTTTTTCCTTCTAAATAGGCTGTTATAACAACATTGTTAAACTGTGAACTTCTAAACATTTAAACCTGACTGATGACTTGTGAGATCGTTTCTAGGTTTAAACACTTTGAAGCTGGTGGGTAAAATTTTATTAGAACCAAGAGAAATGATGGCTACTACAACTAACCAACTTCTTTTGCAATAAGATACAAAAAACATAAATGTTCATATCATAGGCTACAAAAAGAGTTATTTTTCTTTACATTACTTTGAATTTTTATATTTCAAATAACAACAATATTCAAATACAGATTTGGGTTAAAGTTTTTTATATTGTATGACACACTAGTTGTACTCTGGGAACTTTATGTAGGACTTTTACAGGTAAAACAACTCACCACTGAATGCATTCATTTAATGAATCTAGTTATTGAGGACATGCTTTAGAAATCTTCCTATTCACTCGGTTCCTCCTTCTTTTCCCTACTTTTCCCAGGGTCGTCCAATTACTCCTGTCTACGCCATGGCCCACAATGTACAGCGTATCCCAGCAGCCGGTGGCCTGTATGGAGCTGGATACGTCCCCATCACAAACTACGCTGCCAACACAGCGACTCTGGCCGCTCTGCAGAAGAATGCAGCGGTGGCGGCTGCGGCATATGGAGGCTACACCGGCTACGCTGTGCCACAGGCCTTCCCCGCCACGGCCTTCCAGCTGCCCATCCACGATGTCTACCAGACATACTGATTCTGTGGCTCAGACCACATGAAATAACGACAAAGTTATCCCTGCCTGTGACTGAACGACCTCTGCAACATCTCATAAGTGTCTGTCCCATCATATAGAAACATCTCTTGAGCTCGTGAACCTCCAAGAGCTCTAACGGAACGTCGTTTGGAGCAAATGTTCAGAACACAGACAGCGACAAAATGACAATCTGACATCTCATATCTGTCCCACCTCCTGGCCTCAGTATATCCCGGACCCAAGGCAGCCAAATGACAGGCTTAACACAAAACACATAGAAGACAGTCCACTCACTGAGGAAAGCTACCCTGTATGCGGTGACAGTCGCCCCCAAACAATAAGCATAACTCACAATAACAACACAAACACAACTCCCTTTCTCTCTGACCCTCACCACCTTGTTGCTGTGGCAACAAGAACACTGAAGGTACATTCAAGTATTTATGAAGCGAAGATACATATTTAAGGTTTTGTTTTCTGCAGGTCTCTCTTTTTATTTTGGGGTAGTCATTTTTTTTTTCTGAAGCAGGACCTTTACACAATGTCTAAAAAATAAAAATAAAAAAGTGTATAAAACTTGGAGGGAGAAAAAAATTTTAAAAAATAATTGAAAGGAAGTAAAAGTACAACAGGAACTACTGACAGATGAGGATACCACGGAACACAGCTGTCTTTGGATAAACTAATGTTTTTTCATAAGTTTTTTTTTCATCGATATATAGTATTCTAGCCAATTCTACATGCTGTAGGTGACGCTGTCCGTCCATGCTGGTTGAATGTGTATGCTTCAAACACACCTGTTTGGTACTTTTTGGTTTATGTAGTTTTATTTTTATTTTGGTTGTTTTAAATGAAGGTTCTAAGTGGTTGTTTGTGTGTATGTTTGTTTTTTCTGACTATAATTAGTTTGCTTGTTTTTATGGCTCCGCTTTAACCTTTGGAAACATATAGTGTATCTTGGTTTATTTGAAGAAAAGTAGCCAGCTTACTAATATTATTCCCTGGGGAACAAATAATAGAGAAGGAAAACTGGAAAACTTTTTCAGTGATGGGCTACATGGTTTATGTGTGAGCCTTATCGAAAGTGACATCATGTATAGGGAGATGTTTCCCATCCTCTGAAACTGTGCTGGCAGGGGACTAAGACTGAACAGATATTAGTTGTTTTTTCTCATTTATGGATGTTTTTATTTTTGTTTTTGAATTGTTTGACTCTTGAATGGTGAACAAATACGGACAGAAATTAGAGAGATTTTTCTATGTGGACTGGAGCACTCTGTCTACTAAAGCGCTCCTGCTTTTGCCAGTGCTAACCAAAAACTTGTGGCTCCATACACTCCAGTTTCATGACGTTAGAAAACTTATCTGGGCCTGACGACAGTGCCTTACACCTGCATGTATGTGCTACTCTATGCTTTCCACTGTGCCTTTCATAACAAAGCTCTAAGCCCATGTGGTTGGCACAAAGAGGAGAAGGCTTCCATCTGTGCATTTCATCGGAGCCTTCTCCATTCTGATTTCTAATTAACCAGATTTTGAGTTTTACTGTATTTTGGTGAGACAAGTAGGTTTCAGTCTCTGCAGTCAGCTGTGACAAGGCTACCTCTCTCTTGTAGTCTCTTCTCTGAATGATCCTGCAGTAACACTCTCTATGTTTGTCTCCGCTAGATTTCTTGTCCTCCAAACTGTGCTTTACTGAGGTGCACTTAAAGATATTTATGAAAGGCAAGAGATTGCCACTTTCAGATGAAGAGATATTAAATACTAAGCATGGATTCATGTGTGAAGTTGGCGGGTTGGTGTTTTTCAGTGTCTAGGTGTCTGACGGAATTTTTCCTCGCAGATAAAGCATTAAACATAAAATAACCCTTTATGAATGTTTAGCAGGCACTTTTAAAACTCCACAATGTGTTGAAAACAAGTGTAAAATTGAACTGGGAATAACTGGAGCAATACCTCATGCTGAATTATACAAGTAGCTATGCATGTATTGGATGTACTACAACAAACAAACAACAGATGCAAGCGGCTGCTGATCATGAAGTCACACTCCACAGCGGCCATCTTTATATAAGAACTTGCAAAACATTTGTATGCTGGCTTGTACTTGTAAACCAGTTCTGGTAGTTTGAAATTTTGCAATCCATTTTCTTTCATTCATTTTTCATTCTCAGATTTTTTTACAACATTTTACACACAAAGTCATAAGATAAGTTCGACTTTGGTGATGGCCTGAATGTTGAGGTTATGAAAGAGATCATGACAAAGTTATTGATCCAAGAAGTTAAATGAAAAGTTTGATCAGCAAACAAGACACATTTGTTTCATCTCCCTTGACATTTTTCGGCTTCTCTCCCCTCTGAAACTGGATTTCACTTAGAAAGCAAACTGCTGTTGACCGCTTTCATTATTTTCTTGTATGATGACAATAAGTCAGGATATATTTAATATATGCATTACGTGTGTTGTGTGTATGAAGTGAGAAGAAAAGGTATAATATATTTTAAAACATATTTCTTTTCTTTATTTACACCTTGTTTAGGGATAAAAAGTCAGAGTAACAAACGTAGAAAAAAAAACTTTTTTTTTTTGCCAAAGTGTCCAATAGTTTTTAAACATTCAAGGTTAATGTGTTTTTGTTATGGTATGTGTAATATTATGTTTGCTATTTTTAACCAGATTTGGTGTTGTGAGTGGGAACACAAAGGCCTTCTCCTTCTGCTTCATATTATCGACCAAGAAAAGTGGCCAACCGAAGTGTGATGACCCTCTGGCACTTTGAGCTGTTGGTGTTGCACCTCTGCTTGTCAGTTTTGGCGAAGCTATCAAATATCTACTCATGATTTAACTGCCCTGTGTTAGGCAGCAGAAAATTGTGTCCTTCTGGTTCTGCCTCCCGCTCAAAACACCTGCTTTACTTTCTATTGCCTGCATTCCACCCACACTACAGCAGCAGGATAAACTCCTCCTGCTCCTTGTCTCAGTGGTGTGGAGCTACATGTGTCTAGTTTATTATAGGTATTACCATTTAAACTCTTCCTAGTGTGTGCCTTATTGCCAAAATGTGCCCTTTGCTTTTCCTTTGTAGATCTATGCAGACTATTTTCTATCTGAAGGTTTATTTAAAAAAAAAAAAAAAGCTTGTTCGGCATTGTTATATTTATAGTGATAAAGTAGATAAATAAAGCATTTTCAAAAGGATACAGTGCTGTGTATTTAATTTTTCTGTTTATCTATTTCCCTGTGTCCTGCCACACTGAAACTGTGTACACCTTGTAAACTTGGATTAGTTTTAGATTAAACCACATAACTGTGAAAGTGCTAAATGGGGTCAGAAGTTCCTTGAAAGGTTCAGAGGCAGAGGACTTTGACTCCGACCTCTGTGAATGGAAACCCATCCCCGACCTCATACATCAGCTATTATTAAGCAACTTGTCATGATGGAGAGAGGAGAGGCAGCACAGCGCTTGGAGAATGTTTCATAAACTCCTCTGTGGCGGGTCAACTTTACTCTAGTAACATGTTGTGACCCAGCGAGGAGCTCAGGGAGGATTTTAAGAACATAAGTAGCCTTCACCATGCAGTGCAATACGTGTAAGAGGGCTGACTGGTCACCTGTTTTACCATGAAAATGTGGTGACACGTTGCAGGAAAAGCAATCGCTTCATATATTAGGGATGGGCAGATTGATACCTAAAGTATCAATACCACTCGGTCTTGTTACGAGTGCCAATACTGCCATCAATAGGACTGATACCATATCAAGGTAGCTCGTGCTCTGGGCACATGACTTTTCTTTATGCTCTGCTGCTGCTTATGCTACGCTCTGCTGCTGTTGTGTGCTTCACCGCAGTAGTTCAGAGAATCAACACAACAAACATTTATATGTTATTTGCAGTTCATAACTTAAGTAATATTTTAACTTGCATGTGATTGTCCCTGGTGTTACTGAGTATTGGATCAAAAACCCTAAGTCTAATCTACTGCCCACATCGTGGTTTGTGTACACAGGAAGCTATGCGTTCACGGTCAGTGTACGATTAATAAAAGCATCCCAGACTCTAAATAATGGCAGGAGAAGGTAAGACTTTAAGGCTAGCTGGACACGCAGTGCTGTCGGAGGGAGCCGGCGTGTCTCATTTAGGATCATGCTGCCATCTGGTGGCCAACGAACTTCGTCGGAGCAGCCTGCAGCAGAGCTATGGCTCCGACCAGACGGTGCAGGTTTTCGGTGGCAGCCATGTTAGCTCCACAGTCATCAAGTGCGGAGGACTGCAGGAAACTGCAGGGAACATAAACCAGATTGAATATTTCTTGAGGTTAACACAGAAATTGAACATGTGCAATAAGAAGGCATTAACCATGAGTAAATATTTATTTATTTAGCACAAAACACACAAATACTGTGGGCTAAGAATTAAATACACTGAAAAATTGTAATTTCACCTGGTTTTACCTATGAGGAAAATATATTCTGCACGTATGGAACATTTTCCCATATTTCCAGTAATACTGTATTTTTATTGTTATTTACTGTGCAAGAAAATATTGCTAACCCCACGCAGGGTTTTATTTATTCCCATTTCGCATCCTAAATCGGTAAAAGCACGGCAAAAGCAGGAGGGGAATACCCCTTAGAACAAAATCCAAGCCCTGTCGATCGGAGCAGCACTACGTTTCCCATGATGCCACGGCAGCCATCCCGTACGCGCGCTGCCTTTGCGCGGCTGCTTGCTGCCTTTGCAGACTTTTAAACAATGCCGCTGGGTCGACTCGATCTGCAAACGGCACGGAGGGAAATCCAGATGATTGTCGCAGCTGCTAAAATGCGTCTCCACCCCCGAATGTAACCTCAGTTTATATTTGGCTTAAAGGAGACGCAACAAAGCGCACAAAATGGTTGTGCTCCAGGCCCGGGCGAATAAGTAGGTTTACTATAGCTTTAAGAACGCGAAAATAGTGTCTGCTTCTTTAAAATTATATCGGTTTATTAATGAATAGACAATTAAGAAAAGTTTTCAATTTCTAATCAATAAATGTACGCATTTAATTTGCGACGAACTCAGCGCACTCACAGAAAATGCCCCACTGTTGGATAAAGGCCGCTTGCAATCAAAACGTCTTTAAATCAGATGTGGTCCGTTTTTCCTCTAATTGCAAGTAAACCTGCTTGACTTTAAGCGGAATTTAAGGTAGGCTGAAGTGTCCTCACGGTGATGGAGCCGGTCGGCGACCGAACTGGGGATGTAAATAAAGGTGAGGAACCGGCGGAGGACAAGGCCGCAGATCAGACCCCGGCCACCAGTGCTACCGTTACACCGCGGAGGGGTCTCAGAGAGCGCGGAGCGGGCCGCCCGAGGTCCGGCGTCTCCGCTTCATTAACGGACGTTAACGGAGCTGCGTCGGGACGGGTTTTGAGAGACAGGTCAACGAGGGCAGTACCGGCCTGGCTGAAGGACACCAAGAGCGACGACGAAGACGAACCGAGCCCGGACACCGGCGCGACCAAGCGGAGGAAAGTTTCCAACTCCAGGCGGAAGAAAAATTCAGAATCTGTGGGTTCGGCAGAGCCTGGAGGGGGGGTCGCAGGTGAAAGCCTTCAAGGCACAGAGTAAGTTTTTAATTGAACAGCCGTAGCTCATAGAACCTTTACATTTGTTTGTGATGAGCCTGCCTGGACTTTTAACGTGTGTTTCTGTCGGTGGGGTCAGTTCCTGTCAAAAGCACGCCTTCAGCATAGCTCATCCCCTTTCTGCAGCTCTGTATGGGGAGGGTGGAGTGAAACTCACCTGGCTTTAAAACTTGTCATATTTCAATCACTGCTACAGCGTTTGAATGCATTGTCTTCTGAGAGATGTGATGAATGGTGGCGTGTCGCTCGGCAGGGAGAGAAAATGTCAGATCTCAGTTCTTTTTCCTCCTTTGTGCAGCTCGGAGGACCCCAGGAAACCTGCCACAGATGCTCAAGGTAATCAGAAAATGTTACTAAAGAGCCTTTTACTAAATTTGCATTTGAGTTAAATCTCATTCTATGCATGTGCAATTGGATTACTCTGTATTTCAAACAGAGGTGGTGCATGACCTTGTGTCACGCCTGTATCACACTTGATGGCAGACAGTATGTTTGATGGCATGCTTCTGCTGCCTCACTCCAGCTCTTCCCTCCAGACGCCCCCCAGCCCAGACGCGTGCCAAGCCCCCGTCTGGCAGGGCCAGCCGCAGCTCTGCCAAGCCTGTGTGTAAGACCGAACCTGGAATGGAGAATCCAGCTGGTGAGCAACCTGTTGACAATGAGTTGCTATGGTTCAGCATCCGAGCATGTAATTCACAAATCAAATCATACAGACACAGAGACACTGCAACATCATGCTGACTGCTGTTCTTTAGGTTATTTATTCTGTAGAAAACCATCAGCGATATCCGGTTCCATGTATCTCTAATTATGAATTGGTGGTGATCATGGATTTTCAGTCGAACTAATGGGATCTGCTGCCTTTTGAGTTAAAAGTCTGGGTGCAAATCTCTCCCTGTCACTCGAGGCTACGTCAGATAATTCACCTACACAGAATGCAATAGACTGCAATAAAATTATTTGTTTTATGTAGTCATGCTTTTTCCAATTGTGCATCATTTATACAAATTTTCTTTAGTTGCCTCTCTTAAACACATGATGTCTTTCTTTCTCTGTTTGTCATGCAGCAGTGGAAGGAGAGGTGAACAGTAAAGAGAAGTATGAAATGTAAGTATATATTTTTGCCCTTTGGTTAAAGTATGATATGAACATTGCAAGCGTTAAGGGGTTTTACTCAGTACTGAAGTTGTATTTTTTTTACAAAGAAGGCCCCATTAATTGCTCATGGTATTTAGCCATGCACATCATTTCAATGTTATTAAGTTGGTAACTGGGAAAAGGATTTTTTTTTTTAATGTATTGATTTTTTTTTTTTTGGGTTAACTTACCCTTTAAAGAAGTAATTATGTATGATTTTTATCAATATTTATATTTTCATACAGTCACTATCTAGGGATAGATTTACACGCAGTTATGCAGAAATATATAACGCAGATATACATGTATATTAACTCTGTGACGATATCGTCATTTTAAAAATGTAGTAAAAAATCAATCATGCATGGATTAGCTTTAACAATAGAGAGGTTGCATATCATATATTATAAGCATTTATCTTGTTTTGATATTTCTCATCCACTGGTCTCACGGCCTTTTTCTGTCTTGCTTGTATATTGTGACAATGTGTGCCTAAAGGCCTATTCATACTTCCGCGTAGGATCAACACAGAGTCTATGCCTTTGTGAGCATTTACACTTGTGCGCTGCTGTGCCTGCGTCGCTCTGCAATTACATCCCCAAAACCCTAGTTGGCAGTGGGGTTTCTATGCCACTGTGTTGAGTTTCCTTGTGTAATTCAAACAATTTCAACTGAAACTGAGTGGATCATGTTGGAGTTGGAGCCAATAAATGTTGAACAACAGTTAGATTTACTGAAATTACTGCAGTGCCTTAAAGAGAGAAGATGTCGGAGGAGTTGGTGTGTATGACCATTGAACTGATTGATGGAGAAGGAGGGAGAGTTTTCTGTGCTCGTCCGGCCACTGAGAGACATGGATGAGCGGTACAGTCACAGTTGTTGTGGTCTTTGTCATTGCAACATGTAGTTACATTTCCATGGAGGTGCACGTGACGCTACGGCATAGGGTACATGGCTATGCCGTACCTACGATGTTGATTTTACGCAGAAGTATAAACTGGCCTTGAGTGAGTGCTAGGTGGTGTGTTTTCATGACTGCTCTGTGTCACACTTATGCTGTCTCAGTGAAAAGAGAGAGGAGGAAAGTCAGAATGTTGCTGAACCAGTCTTGGGTGATGAAGACCCTCCATTTCAGGATGACCCTGACGACCTCAACTACCAGCCACAGAGTCAGGGGTACGCGTATCTCAAGTGTATCAATTGACCCCGTGCAGAAAATGTAAAATCCTGTTTAAGTCTTTTTTGTTTTGCTTTCAGCGGGGCAGAGGAGGAAGAGGTCCTCAGCAGTGACGAAGATGTTCCTTTCAGAGACGACTTAAATGACCAGAGCTATGACCCGAAGGCTGAAAGGTGTGTGTGTGTGTGTGTGGGGGGGGTTTCACTTTTGTTTGCATTAGCTATGTTCAGACTATTAAGCCATGTTCAGACATGATTAGACATAGGCGCCATATTTTTTTTATTTAGTAACTGGATATTTATTTTTCTCTTCTTAGGGATGCCCCTAAACCAAAGCGCAGAGCTCCTCCTCGACAGAAGGAGAAGAAAGAAAAAGAAAAGGGACCTAAAAAAGAGAAAGAGGTCGCTGAGATAAAGATAGAAGGTTCGGACAACTTGGAGAGTGTGGAAGAGGAAGTAAAGCTAGAAGAAGAAATTGTAGAGGACCCGAATGGACCCAGGAAGTAAGAACAGTACCACTCGATCTGTATGCAGTTATCAGTAGGACAGATTCACATTGCTCATACTGTATGTCTAATATTAGGCAATTTTTCTTACTTACTGAATATAATGTGTGGTTGTTTGTGTGGTTACAAAACAAACTCCTTTTCATAGTGGATTTGAAATCACTAATTTAATTTGGCTTTAATTTTCCATTGCAACTCAATAACATAATTGTCTTTTTTCTTTGTGTGTTAGGAGAGGCCGACGGAAAAAAGATGACAAAACCCCTCGGCTGCCGAAGAGAAGGTAAAGTTGATGTCTGTGTTGGGACATTATAATTTGAAGTCAATAATATAATTTCACAGATTATCATGTCACAATTTTATTGAGAAATTTAAGGATGATAGCGAGTGACGATTGACTTAGTTAGCCATGGATTTATAAATATTGTTTATGTGTGAGATCAGTGTAGACCTGGAAATCCATTTAATAATTTGTTGTGGCATTACAATGACATATGCTTCACCCACACAGAAAGAAGCCCCCAGTGCAATATGTGCGCTGTGAAATGGAAGGATGTGGGACAGTCCTGGCTCATCCTCGCTACCTACAGGTTTGTCTCAGCAACTACATGATCCCCCTGAGGACTGTTCACATCTGTCACAATGTCAAATACAGTTAATGGAAATCTATGTCAGATGTTGCCATAGATCATTTAATTTTCAAACATTTCAAACATCAACAACAGTATATAAAAGGCTGAAAATATTCAATTTCATTTTCCAAGAGGTCGTGTCTTAAAATTGCATGATTGAATTGTGTCAGCACTAAAAATCGGTCCTGGTGGTTAATTTCCTGGTGAAGACTTTTCTCAGTATCCATAGTTCAGGAGGGCCAAAGGTGTTTGACATCAGTACAGTTCTGAAGGGAATAATGGGTTCTGCGTAACACGTTCAGATACTCACAATAAATTACATTTTCATTTTATTGACCACACGTGCCTTTTATCTAGCCTGATTTTTTTTTTTTTTTAAAACAAAACAGAACAAAAAAAAAAACCTCAAGATAACATTAACCTAAGCCTTTTTTACAATGACAGTTTTCAGTCTTCTAGCCTTTCCATCCAACTGATGCTGATGTACTGTTCTGCATTTTCTTTGTTATGCACACCAGCACCATATAAAATACCAGCACTTGCTCAAGAAGAAATATGTATGTCCTCACCCGTCATGTGGAAGGCTTTTCCGCCTACAGAAGCAGCTGCTGCGTCATGCAAAGCACCACACAGGTACACGAACAGTGCATACATAAAACAAGCATTAGGTACAATCTGTGTCTGACCATTTCTTGTTATAATTAATAATGAAAGTATATAGAGAACACATCTATAATTGAGTATTTTGTGATTCTAGACCAGAGAGACTACATCTGTGAGTTCTGTGCTCGGGCATTCAAGAGCTCCCACAACCTGGCTGTGCACCGCATGATCCACACAGGAGAGAAGCCCCTACAGTTAGTACTTTTGGTCATTTGCACTCTTAGTTTGAACATTTATTCATTCTGTTAAGTTTTCCCAGATCACTAAAAGACGTTTCCTCTCGAATTTCTATTTCTTTCACCAACAGGTGTGAGATCTGTGGCTTCACCTGTCGCCAGAAGGCGTCTCTAAACTGGCACATGAAGAAGCACGATGCTGATGCCACCTATCAGTTCTCCTGCTCCATTTGTGGTAAGAAGTTTGAGAAGAAGGACTGTGTGGTTGCCCATAAGGCCAAGAGTCACCCAGAGGTGCTCATTGCCGAGGCGCTGGCAGCCAACGCTGGCGCCCTCATCACAACCCCCGCCTCCATGCTGGAGCTGCCAGGAAACCCCATGCAAGCAGAGGTCCCCGGCTTGGAAGTGAGCCAAGTAGGGCAGGATGGGCAGGTGGACCAGCTGAGCCAGGATGGGCAAGTTGGGCAGCAGGTGGCTCAGGTGTCCCAGATGGGTCACGTGACCCAACAAGTGAGTCACCAGGTGGTTTTACTGGGACAGGACCAGAGCCTCCATGCCATGCAGGTGCCAGTGACGATTGCCCTGTCCCCCATCGACCCCCCTTCACCGGCTGACAACCAGCAGCAGACTCACCTCCAGCTGCAGATGCCCGTCCAGTTTGTGCAGACCGCTCAGCAGCCACAACAGCCCCAAATCCAACAACTGACCCTCCATTCCAGCTCAGTGGTGACCCAGCAACGGCCCCAGCTCCAGCCTCTTCAGTCCTATTCCTCCCATCAGCAGAGCCCGGGGCAGACACAAATCCTACAAATGACCTTCCAGCCGGTCAGCCAGTCCCAGACCCACATTCAGCAGATCCCCATCCTAACGACCTCTCATCAACTTCAGACCCTGCAGACAGCCGCCCCGAGCCCCCCTCTCCTGTCCCCATCCCAACCCCAGTCCCAGGATCCAGCCTCCCCTAACGGGGACAGCTTTATTCTGGACAATCCGGTGCTCACGTCCTCTACTCCGTCAGTTAACTCCCTCCAGCAGAGAGAGGCTGCGGGTCAGGACGGCGTGGTCTGGGAGCAGACAGGACAAGGGGAAGTTCTAGCTGATGGCAGTGAGAGACATGTGCAGCAGGCCCTCATGTAAAAAAAAAAAAAGGATGCAGCGCACAAATAAGAAAATAGAGGAAGATTATGTCATCAGTGACCTGATATACTGTATCGCATTGTTTGAGGTAAATGTAGGATCATCAATATATTATGTACTGTTCACTCATAGTCATATTTGGTAGTTTTTTAGAATATCTGTATCAGGGAAAGATATGTATATGTCTGTGTCTGTAAGTTGTTGCCTTTGTACATAACAGTCCTGTAAACTTAACTAGCCTTTTACGTGAGTGTGTGCATTGATGCTGAGGTTGTGTCGCAAAGCTGTTGCTATTATGCAATAATATAGCATACCTCTAAGTAATATACAGCACATCAAATGCCAGGTGTGTGGCAAGTTCCTACTGGAATAAATCAAATTAATTTATACAATGAATTAAACACAAAACGTGTTAGAAAACTATGAACAACCCCAATATGTGGGGTGAGCAAAATCAGCTTCAGTGGAAATGAAAAATGGGCAGTAATTTTTCATTCATTGTTCAGATCTATCATAAAACATTCACTTGATATGGTTGAAATAAAAAATTGAACAGAAAACACTCTGAATTCACAGAGGAAAAAATTAACACTTTAAACCCTGGAAAGGCATAGACAGAAAAAGGAGTTTCACAGACCTGTAAAAAGTCACAAAATATGCATATTTTAGAGATTTTGGCAGTGTCATTAAATCTGTTTCAATGATATTTGTGCAGCTGTTCGTTAAGACCTGCTGTTGGTTGACTTGGAGGGAATAACAACTCGTACAATGTATGTACTGCTCACTAGAGTCTTAGGTCACTGTAGGCAGCCAATGCTGGCCTTGGACATTTTAAATCCCACTTAAACCAGCACGCACAGTCAAGGATTTAGACAATTAAACTCAAAATGTGGCCCATAGCCTTTGAAGCCTCCTTAATTTGATAAGCAAGGCAATGTCGAGACTTTGGAACACACTGTATGTCAATACTAAATCATCACCTCTCTGATCTGTGATATAGGATGTGTGGTAGCGCAAACACAAAAGCTGTTCATTTATATGATGTAAATAAATGTCTTCACATTTATCCAAAGTGTTTTCATTGACTATCTGAGAACATAATTTTGGCGGGAAAACCCAACGCATCACACGCAATCTTTCTTTCCATTCGACTGGGGCAGCTACAGGTTAGGTGGTGGAGGGGTCAGCCATCAATAGCAAGGTTGGTGGTTCAATCCCCAGCTCCCTCTGTCCACAACACAAATGGTTCATCAACTGTGAATGTGGGGAATAAAAATTTTTGTTGCCGCCTGATAAAAATTTATCCATAGACCTGAGTTTTCCACTAATCCTACAGTGGACACTAAACAACTTCTACCGACACACATACACACACACAACATATTTCACCCGCAATACAGTTCAGAAAGCATCCATCAAGACATGTTGATCCGCTCTCTGTCCCTGTGCAGGGCGTACTGCTTCATAGCTCGTTTAGGAGGAATCAAGGTGTTACTCAGTCCAACCCTCCTCTTCTTCACTTGCCGCCCTCCTGATTCTTCCTCCTCTGTCAGGTTCTGGGATCCTGCACCACAGGAGCCACCCGCAAGGGGCTCAACCCGTTCTGTAGCTGGTGCCTCGTCACTCACGGGTGGATGGCAGTCAGTGGGGGTGACTGGGGTCTGGAGGTCACTGTCATGAGCAAACTTGCATTTGATCCCAAACCTGCACCTTCCATCTTTCCTGTAAGACACACACATCCTTTTACCCCCTATCTGGGAGGGTTTGGCCTGCATCGTCAGGGGGACATGCTTCTGCAGGGCGCTGAGCTTCTGGTCCGCCTGGGCCTTGAAAGGGTTGGCAAACACACTGCTGTCGGAGCCGGCATTCAGGGGAGGAGGCGGTAGTTTATTAGAGGTGAGTGAACCCCGGGAGGGTGCAGGCGGGGTGGGCTGACAGGCTGCAGACGACGCTGGTGTCAGGGGCTGCGCTGGCTCTGGATCCTCTTTCTCGGATTCACTGCCTGAATCACTGGAGGCTGAGCCAGACTCTAGCAAGAAATTGCGGGTCTTGTTGACCGATGTTGCCTCCTGAGCAGAGCTTGAAGATAGAAAAGGAGCAGAGGGGGAAGGAGAGTACAAGTTACAAGAGAAAGATTAGCTAACAGCCTATGCAATATTATTTACAGTTATCTGACACCCCGTGTTTAGTAAAATGTGTGTTTGGTTTTTTTTAAGTGAATATTTACCCAACTCCACCGGTGCTTCCATCCCCGTCGCTGTCAGATTCCGAGGACACTCCGTAACCAACCAGAGAATTCATACCTTCGCAGTGAACCGAAGCTAAGCTAGTTAGCCCGTCGGCTTTGTCTCGAAACGAGAGCTGGCTAATGTTGCTCCCGGGCGACTAGAATCTTATAATAAAACAGGCGAATCTGTCACGGTAATGCAGCGGAAAATATCCAATCAATCCCATCGCCTCTTCGCCGACATCCAGGTTTCTCCTGGGGGTCAGGCGCAGAGTTAGCCGCGGCTCAGTGTTTACGCTGCAGCCGCCTACACTGGCACCTGCAGCACAGGCGTGGTACTAGTCGAGCGAGATTTATTTACAGAGCATTCAAAGATAAACAGCAGCGTCGAGAGATTAAATTATGGGATTATTATTTGGTTTATGATTACAATCAAAATGTCGTTACAGGTTGTTGTTTTTTTGTGGTTATTATAGGATGTTAATTTAAGGCGTCACAGATTTACACATTATTTTCAGCACGTTTAGGCTATATATGAACTTAAAACATAGAAAACTAATTAAACCGTAATTGTGGTATGAGCAAAAGTTTGGAAACCCCACTAAATCGGTAGTCTGCTTCCCACGACTGCTTTTTTTTAAAAATCTCTCCTATTTTTTAAGTTCATGAAATAAAAAGTACTAGTGGATTAACATTTGAAGAAAGACTCATTTTTAATGTCTGTTTGTTGCAAGGGTGGCATTTACTTCCTCTCACTTCAAAAACCAACAACACATGTAATTTCCCCAGGGGTTGGGAAATCTTTTGCATACACCTGTATACTGAAATTAGTATAATCTTTATGAATGTACTATTTTTTCAATGCATTGTGGAATATGTTTTTGCATAACTTTTGTTTTTGAATAACTTATTGCTTCTTTTCTTATGTTAGAAAAATGAGCGGTGAACACTCTTTATATTTTGTTATATATTCTCATATTCGCCATGGGACATGTAAAAAGGCAGTATACTGGCGTGCATGTCAAGAAGCTTAAAATATACAGCACCAAATTATAGCTCACGAATGTGAAGGGCTTCACAATCCGGACATCACATGACCCCACCTGTCCTTAGAGTCTTGATTCCAAGATGCTTTTAATGACGAATATTTTTTTGAACGTCCGCACTTAGTTGTTTCACGACTTAACCACTGAATTCAAACCTGGAGCATCCACGTAAAGATAAGCAGTGTTGAACTAAATGGAAATGTGCACTGCAGGGACAGGTCAAAGGATGCAGCGTCACTCTGAACTCGGTTATTTTTAACAGCCTTTTATATAAAAAAAAAAAAAGTTTATCAGAATAATTTATTTGCTGCTTGTGTCTTGCATATCTCTGCCTCACATGCCAACGCATTCCGCGCATTTTTTTTAAATTTATTTCATTTTATTTTTTTCCTGCTCTTAATCACATCGACCAGTTCCTAAACCCGCTGGGTCGTGGAGTCATCGTACGTTTTTTTTTTTTTTGCAAGCTCAAGTTTCATGCCAACACTCCCAGGTTCGCCCAGGCAGGCGTGCGGCCTTCCCAAGCGCGCAGGAGAACCAACAGCCCATGACACCGAGGGCGGCTGCGCCCCGCCTAGGTGAGCCCGCTCGGGTCATCGGCTACACCTGTGCTTTTTTTTAATTTCTGCTAGTGGCAATTAAAAAAAAACACGTCCTCCGTGGAGAAAAGGTCGTTGATATGCGGTTATTTACACGCTGGCTCCAACGGAGAGGCCACTGCAGGTTTCCCTATCTTTGCTGCAGTGTCCTGCCGTTAACACAGGGAGTTACTGTTAATGGAGACAACACCTACATTAGGTCACATCACCCTAATAGTCCTTTGTTTGAACTTGCAGCTTGTCTACGACGGGGTATGGTGCAGTGCGGTTTTACAGTGTAGCAACACCACACTGTACAAATACTCTTGAAATGTCACTTGAGTAAAAGTACATGAGTATGATCAGCAAAATAAAGCACCCAGCCCCTGTCAAGTGTTATATTATTATGTCATTGGTCTGCATTATTATTGACACACGCGTTAACATAAAAGGCCTAAACAGTACTTTAGTGCTGTAGCTGGTCAAGGTGAAGCTAATTTTTATATACTTTAATATATTTGATTTATGACAGTGTAGGCCTATGATATTTTATAAACTGATCGTGCACAAAAATGGAAATAGGTCTACTCATGTAAAGCAGAAGTACTTCAAATTGTAAAAGTACAGTAAGTGAGTGAATGTACTCGGTTACTTTTCACCACTGGTAGTGTTCATCCCTGTAGGGACTTGTGGTTACACTTGTTAATCATTAGGGAAGCAGATTGAGATAGTCCAGGCTACATCCTCCTTAAATTTAAAATGTCTCTGCCTCTGTCACGACCAGTAAATCAGATAAACTCCCGAGGATTAAGTTGATGAGCTCCTCCCTCCGCTCCCTCCGTGGCTCTCCGCCCCCGCTTGACCAGTTAAATTCCTCCCGCCTGGCATCGGGTTCCCGGGAGAGAGGGCGGAGAGTTGGCCACCAAGGCTGCAACTGAGTAAGTAACAGTAAGCAGGCGGGATCGGACGGACTGGGAGACCTGGTTTTACCGAAACCTTAGGGAAGAGCGGCGCTCTGGCTCTAATTAAGGAAGCAGTGAGTGGGTTCGGTCGGAGGGGGAACGGAGGGGCAGGCTGAAGTGAACCATGACCGGGAATCCGGTGTTGTCAGGATGAGGCAGGCGTACACGGGTATATATTAGGGGATCGGCCTGTTGCTTCGCTCCTGCAAGTGCGCGTCTATTTCGTCTTCCCGACAGAGACAGCTGGAGGTCCAATGGCAGACAGGCGGACTAGAAGCATGGCCGGCTCGGATCTGAGCAGGACCACGGCGGCCCGGGCCACTGCCATAGCCGAGCAGCTGCACCATGAGTGCTCCATCTTATTGGAACTTTATGTGAGTAGAGGAGCGCATTTCTTTTCCACTGGCTGCAACCTGCCAGCAGATCAAGCTGAAGACCGACAGAAATATATATGGCCTATGTGTGTGTGTGTGTGTGTGTGTGTGTGTGTGTGTGTGCGCGCGCGCACGTGTGTGTGTGTGTGAGTGAGGGAGATAGAGAAATAGGCCAAGGTTAAATGGAAAATTAATAGATTTTCTGTGTGTGTGTGTGTGTGTGTGTGTGTGTGTGTGTGTGTGTGTGTGTGTGTGTGTGTGTGTGTGTCATGAAAGTCCCTGTGCATGCATGCCTGTAACTTTGTGTGTGCATGCATGTCCTTGTGTGTGTTTGGAAGAAGTTCATGGACAAAGTGTGTGTGTGTGTGTGTGTGTGTGTGTGTGTGTGTGTGTGTGTGTGTGTGTGTGTGTGTGTGAGAGAGAGACAGACAGATGGGGAGAGAGAGAGAGAGACCAAGAAAGAAGAAAGGGATGTGTGCAAAGGAAAGATAAGAGGGAGGGAGAATGTGTGTATGTGTGTGAAAGAGGAGGAAATGATGTCTAGGAAAGCAAGGGGTAGGAATGCAGAGTGGTGGTAATGGAAATGGTGGTGGGGGGATAAACTCAGTTGGAATGACAGAGGTGGGCGTTTTTCTGGCACAAGCTCATCAATGCCTGGGCACAAAGCCTTCATATCTTTTCCACGACACTGCGTCTCTTTGCCTATAGGTGTGAAAGTTACCAGTTATTAAAACTTGCTGGTTTCCTGCCAGTTCACTTCCTCATCTTTCCTTTCATGTGTGTTGCTAGGAGCAAGGGACGGCCTGGCATATAATCCACTCATCCACTTAAGGATTTTGACCCTTCCTTCCTCTATCCTTCATGTCTTCTTCAATTGTATTCTTCCTGACACAGTTTTCAATAAACACTTATCACTGACTCTGTTGGCATAGTTTATCTTCTTGGGAAATATTGCTGCAGTAACCCTAGAGCTATAGCACCAGATTCATGCCAGTGAACACATCATGAAGTGATTAGATATGTCTTAGCCTGTCACACAGAAGTTTATGTACATTCATGTCTCCTGTATTTTCTCTCCTTGGCTGGAAGGCATTGTCTCTCAAACAGGACTTTGTTTAGTCTTTGGCACATAAGCCCCAAATGAATCAAATGCAAGTTTAATATTTTTCAGGCAGGGTATTATTTTTTCCAGGCGAGCTGTCAGTTGCCTATTCGTTGGGTGGGAAGACACTCATTTACAACATCCGTTTGATGGCCCTTTAAATCATTTTCAGAGCTTACCGCGCTATGGAGATTCACAATGATCCTTGAGAATTCTGGCTACACTATTGCTTCCTGGGGTATCCATAACTGCCCGAATCACAATCTCTTTGCAGTCTGAGCGGCGAACACTAACTTCCCCCCTGACTCTCCAAGCACACAGGTCACATTAGGCCACTCTGTCACACTGGTACTAACTTGCACGCAGGGTTCTACATTAACACCTCAGTACAATGTCACAAGCAGGCCTCTGGGATTCACAACTCACTCAATTAATAAAGCTGATGCCAGCTACAGTCATGCCCGCCGAAGTGACCAGACAACACCATCGGCAGGTCATAATGTCAGATTTGTTGTAATGTAGCTGTTTATCGAAAGTAGATATACAGTATGGATTTTATAGTTTTTTGCTTTAACTTATCATTATGATAGACAATGTAATGGCTATAGAACAATGACACCATTGGCATTTAGATTTGTTCCCAAAAGCCTCACTTTCACTGCGCCAGTCTGTCTGCCACCGAGTACGAAAACACGCGGGAAAATTAAAGCTCGATATACGGCACAAAGGAAGTGCATCTGCCACTGCGCAAGCAAAACAAGAAGAGGATAGCGCTTTTGTTTTCCCGGCAGCTATAGGTATCTTTTCCCAGATAGCAGAAATGGCGGATGTGGGAACAACCGGAGCAACTGCAGAAACTGTACCTGGCAAAAGAAAGAGCCCTGTTGTCGGAGGAGGCAAAGAAGGTGAAATGGAAGAGTGATAGACACTGATGTAAAGCAAGAGTGAACCTCGGACAGACATTAACCCGGAGAGAGCTCCGGGACTTGAGAGTTTTCAAAACTGACATTCAGTTGGCTTTATTTCCACTAGATCAGTAAGTAACAAAACCTGCCTACTTATAAATACAGCCAGATGTTTTACTCTGTCTTTATCATAGCACTGAGATCGGGGTTTCTAGTTCAAATTGTTATTTTTGTGGTCGTTGTTCCGGGTTGCTGGTAGTTGCTAGGCTCTGAGGAAAACGGAGAATGATCCGGTCTTTGCGACAGTGGTGCCAACAGTAATACCACTGGGAAGTGCTGGGGGGGGGGGTTGAAAAGTTGTTTTTTTTCACTTTAAGACGTGGAAGCAGAAAACTTCCACTTGATATCCACTCTGATATTTTGGGAAATAGGATTATTCACATTCCTGCCGAAAGTAAGGCTAGATGAGAAAATGAATAAAACTCTTGTGTCTTATATATACAAGGCACTTATTGTTAAAGTCAACATACACTATGTATTATGATTTAGGGTTTCAAGTGTTGACTTTGACTAGAAAGTTGTATTATATCACACCATATTTTTTTCATACTGTATTTCGTGGTATCGCATGTGTTGTACCTACAAAAGTTCTCTGTTTTTCCGTGCTTCTGTTATTTTAACTAGCGGATTCAAACGTTTAACTTGTTGACATAATAAATCCTTACTGTAATACGCTGAGCACAAATTCCTCCTGTTAAGAAGACCTTTTACTCTGATGGGTATATTTTATTCCTAGAAACAATGTGAATGAGCCTGATCACATTAGGAGAAAAATCCCTGTTGACTTATAGACAATGATCTTCAATACTGTGCCAAACTGTTACAAAAAGTGACGTGAGTGTGGTTAGTACTTGACAGAAAGCATTCTTCAACGCTCACTTTCCAACTCCTCTTCCTTTTCATCATGAATTCTTTCCCAAATCTCACTTCTGTTCTTAATTTTCACCCTCTTTGTTTTTTGTCTCCTTCTTTCTCAAGAGAAAGAAGGAAAATTTCAGTGCAGATGTTACGGTGGCTGACGGTCGTCTGGTGTCCGTCCCTCCTCCTTCCTCCCAGCTGGACACCAGGGACAAGCTCTGGCGCCTCCACTCTGCTCTGCTGCAGTGCCGCAGCTTGCTGGAGAGAGCCATCGCCAAAGAGGAAGAGGACCTGGGCGGTGGGAAGAAGGGTGACTACGAGACCCAGAGGAAGATGGTGAAGGAGAGACTCTCACTTCTCTTAATCAACACGGGAGAACTCCTCAAAGCTGTAGATGGCACGGCAGTCCTGACTCCCAATTTGGAGGGTTTGGAGGTAGGTTGTGCTGTCATCCGATGTGTTATTGTGATGGTAAACATTTTGGATGGAAATTAAAAATGGGCTTGGTGATCTCTCCCCTTCTTATTGGCAGTTAGACGGTCCGACCCATTTGTTTGAGCTCAAGCTTTGGGTTTACCGGATCTTCAAAGAGGTGGACTACTGGACCAAGACGGCCATCACCACCTTGCAAAGCCTGCCTTCAGTGAATGCCAGGGAGCGTGCGAGGACCACGCGAGTCAGGAGCACAAGAAGCGCTCGGTGATGAGAAGGAGACACGAGAAGTGTGTGTGGGTGAGGTGGAGTTATAAGAGAGAAATAAAATGTTAGAAATGGAGAGAGAGGTAAGAGGGTGAAGGGATGAAAAGGGATGAGAAAATGAGAGTGGAGCAAGGAGTTCAGCTGGTGCCAAAGTGAGAAACTGGCTGATATCGAAAGAAAAGAAAGAGATGAGGGATAATAGCCAGCTGAGACAGAGACACAGATCCCTACTGACACAGGGAGATGAGTGGGTTGGGTTATTTTTAGGGCACGAAGTCCCGTATATTTGCACAGAGGCCTCAGACAGAGAAACGAACCCTGTTTGTCACAGCTAATAACATTTGTTGGAACAAGTTTATTTTAAGTATGGCAGAATCTAATACATCTTTATAGTTATTGTTTACATCGATGAAATCTAACAAGCGTCTAGATTCAGAGTTAAGATACAGAGTTTCTTTCTTTGTTTCTGTCTTTCTTTCTTTCTTTCTTTCACATTTTGGTATTGAGGAAACAACACATGATTAACGCCAACTCAAACAAGGAAATGAAGATGTTACTTTTTCTGCCCGGTAACACCTAACTCAGATTCATGGTTTTCCTTGTGCATCCGTTACTCCTTTGATACAGCGGAAGTTATAATTTAAGATATACGGCCAGGATCCACTGCAGCTGACAGAGGAAGCAGTCAGCAAGGGGCACATTCTGATGGAAATGAGAACATCTGAATTCATACCGTCACCAAACTGATATGTGTACCTTTGAATACTGTGGCTTTAAATCATTCCATATAAATTATTACCTGGGGATGTTCAGTGTACGAAGGGAAACAAATATGTAACAGTGCCCTCTAGTGTTTAAATGTTTCTATTGCATAGATTAATTCCTTCCTTTCTTTCTTGATTTCCCCCAGTAATGATAATTATGTCAAAATATGCCCTGCTCTTATGGGATCTTTTTTTTTAAAAAGGTTTTTAGGGCAATTTATCAGCAATGAAATCATGGTCAACCATGTCACAGGATAGAGGGAGCAACAAGTTTGGTGCAACCGCAACATCAGTAGTCCAGACTTATGGGCAAATGAATGGGCACATAAACAGGGAGTGTAGTGGAAATACAGTTTAAATAGTAAAAGTTTGTACGACACTGATTATCAGAAAACTGCATTTGGCTTCAATTCAAAGCCCAACACGAGAGACACAAAAATCATGTCCTACATCACAGTGGTCAATATGAACATTTTAAGGCACATATTAATTTCAACCCAGTCCAGATTCAGTCAGCTGAAAAGCAAGGATTTATGTCTGTCGTGTGATCCATTATCTATCCACTGAGCAGTTGCAGCATTTACTGCAATAATCAACAGATACTGTAGTTGATAAGTTAACTCTTCTAGTGGATTGGTTAAATTGTGATGATGTAAATTAATCAAAAATGACCCTCACATGCCACTCTGTCAGTCTAACTCGGGCTGTGGTACTAATGAAATTAGCATCAGCCATTGCCTCAGATTGTCTTTAATGATGCATGAAGCTTCGGGGCAGGAAAAAGAGAAGATACTGTGAATGGGCTTGAATCCTATGTAGAATAGTCATAATCAATAGGATCCATGATAATGTGGAGCACAAAGCAGACAAAGGTGTAATGGAAGAGAGGTTTATTATGTAAGCAGACCTGTGAAATGTTTTAATTTTTAGTTTGAGGGGACCATATTACATTTAAACTTTTTTTTAAGTCAAGGGCTACAGATTTTATTCAGTTAATGTTTGACTTGTTTCATACTGTAGGTTGATAAACTGTTGGTACATGCACTGGGAGTATAAACAAACCTGTGTGGTACTTGAGTGACACAGGATACTCCAAACTGTTATCGGGCTCCTGAAAACTGGATGTTGTTACTGGAAGGAAACATAAACGCATTTGGTCATTTGATCTGAGTCACCATCATTAATTTCCAGATTAAATTTGACCCCTGAGAAAATAAGAGCTACTGAACATGTGCACAAGATATTCACTCCATCGGTTATGAATGCACTAAATGAAGACTGAGAATACATCATACACCACAAATGCATCCTAAATATATAATAATGCATTGGAGTGCAGTACTTTTTAGTGTGATATACTGTAAATGCAATATTACATGTATTGCATCTGCTTTTCTGTATTTGGATTAGGGATGTGTTATGTTCTTTTTCATCTCCTCCGATGATGAACTATCCGCTGGACTACACAGCGCATAAATCTTCTTTCTTTTTTTTCTTTTTTTACAAAAGGATTTTCCGGCTCTGCTCTCTGTTATGAGTTGGTTGATTTGCTGGCCTGGTTGGCCCCAGATCAAGAACAGTCAAATACAAGAGAACTCGGGCCAAAGTTGACCAAAAGTAACACTGGGTTGAAAAAAAGTAAAAGTGTGTTGCTACAGGTGCTACAGGAGAAGATGAAATGTGGTAGAGGAAATCCAGTTTGAATAACATATCAGTAAGTTCCAAGGCTTAAAAGAGACAATGTAACAGCATTTTACTGTGGAAAGTTATCATGGTGGCATTTTTTTTTTTCTCTCATTGGGCCAATGCATAGGTCTCATTGAAATGAGTGAGACTGCGTGTCTTTGATGCAGTGCTATTGTTGGCCTGAATGCAGCATCGGAGCCTGGACATGAGCTTTATGGGACAACTGTTTCGTCACTGATTCCAACAGCTTCACATTATAGCCCTCTGTTCTTCTGTTGGTGCCACACACATCATCTGTCAGTCATGGACTGACCTACACAAGACTCCTACAGCCATTTTTAGTCTGTCCTTTTCTTACAGATCATGGAAAATACAGCACTGTGATTACATTCCTGGCAAACAAAATGTTTGTGTTTTATGTGCTATTGATTGATTGATTGATTTGTTTTCTCTAATGTTTTTTTTTTCTTTTCTTTTACTGTGCGTTTTCTTTATAAATGTAGTTTTTTACACCACCAAGTGCCCTCCCTTTTGACCTCTGGTGTAGAGAGAGCTAGCTGTAGACAAATGGCTCACAGCACAAAGAGAGGATTAGGTTACCATCACATCTGTCTATAAACAGCAATCATACAGTAGGAAAAAACCACGCTCATTACAGTTGTCAGCTTTACCGTAAAGACTGTATGATTAACCCTCATTATGCCCGATGGTCAAGTGAATGTATTAATTTACTTATGAACTGTTTCAGTGCCTTTGCCGTTAATCTTTGATGTTTACAGTCAGGCAACAGTAATCCCTGTCCTGCAAATGTGGCTTTATCTGTGTAATGACTGTCTTGCTGGATACATTTTTGGCCCTTGATACAATGTTCACACAAGGGAGACCAGACACCAAAACTAGATTGAATCTTTGGGCTGACAAATTTGTTTTGTATTTCCTTTAGTCACTGTAATCCAAAAGTCTCTTTTGGATTACAGTCCTACAGTGTCTCAAATTATATCTATCTTTAGGGAACGGAAACCATCTTCTGTTGAGCTTTTACAGCATAGCTCCTTTCTGACATGTAATCTGGAACGTTGCTGGGTTCATTTATCTGTTAAAGTACCGGCTTTCTGGCTTTCTAACATACCGCAGGCCTCTGTCGACTCTGTTCACACAAGACAAGACGTACTGTAAATGGATAAGCAATGCTCGCTTGATATTTGGCATCTAGGATACAAGACGTGGCAATGTAGTAAGGTTTCAATTAACAGTTATTTTCATAATCATTTGTTACCAGTTATTTTTCTCAATCAAGTGATGACTTGTTTTGTCTATAAAATGTCAGTTTCCCAGAACCCAGGTTGACATATTTCAGTTGCTTGTTTTGTTGAACAAATGGTACAAAATGCAAAAAATATTCCGTTTACTTTCATTAAAGGCTAAAAATACAGCAAATAATCATATTTCAGAGCCTTGAACAAGTGTGAAATTTTGGCGGCCTGTTTGCTGACCTAAAAAAATGACCTAAACAACTAGTTGATCATAAAACAATAATTAAAGCGTCAGTTAATTTACTGCAACAATATCAGCAATGTTGCAGGTTATGGATGTTGTGCGAGGCAAGGGACAGTTTACTGGAACATGCTGCTCACCTGTTTTGTTATCTTGCTATCAGTGTGGAGGGACACTTTTCTAACGTAAGGTTCGTACCAATACCCAGGCAATTTCTACAAAAGTAGCTTGTGTAGCATGCCGAAGTCTCTCTACTGAGTCAAATCTGCTGCTTCAAAATGTCCCGTGATCAAAGTACAGCACTCACACAGCTTCGCTCCTACTCTGTCTTGATTGATTGCACACTATTCTCAAAATTGTATTATGTCAGAACACTGTAATCTAGAGTTTGGCTTTACTGTCAATGTTTTATTCCAACTTGAGCCATGGAGAAGAAAGTGTTAAATAAATGTTGTTTAGTAAATGATTCAGGCCATTCTTAAAGATAATGCCGACATGTAAAACTGGCAGAGCATTTACAAATGTTTTTGTGTCTAAGAGGGGCTACAAACAACATAAGCATAGACTAGTACTAAAGCACTGCCCTTATTATTTTGAATGACATAGTGAATATAATGCAGGACTAATACTGGAACCAGGACACATGTTTTTTTCCTCTGAATCGTCATCCACAGCCTAAATATTGTTGTTTCATTTTTTCATTTAGGGACGAAATGATTACTTATCAAAAATAGTAAAGACAAAATATATACATTTCTTTTAAATCACAGAGAGTGCATCAGTTGATGCATTGTGAATATAAAATGAGAGTAATGTAAAGTCTTTTATGTTTTCCTGAAACTTTGGTATGGTACACAAACTTATTTATTATTGATAGGATTCCTGAGGGTGTATGAGTGGGTTGAAATAAATTGATCTTGGCTATACTTTGAATTGCCTCATGTATTTGTGTGACTTAAAAACCAATTGGCTCACATATGATGATTGGCAGTGTGTTTGAAAGAATGGAGGATGTTTTTTTTTTGTTGTTGCAAGAAAAATGTGTGAGAGAAAAATGTCTGTTTATCCACAGTTTGAGTTTGATTATTAGCAGTAATATTGTGTCTCTGTTTCTGTGTGTTTATGTTTAACTGTAAGAAAAGACAGGATGTGTGTTTGAGCAAAAGGGGCGGGGTGTGTGTTTGTGCATGTGTTTGTTTAAACGTGTTTATGTATATGTGCGTGTGTGTCTGTGTGTGTGTGTGTGTGTGTGTGTGTGTGTGTCTGTGTGTGTGTGTGTGTGTGTGTGTGTGGTTGTTAGGGTAGGAGTGGCAGCCAGGATGCCTGTGGAAGAGGGGGGAGGTGTGTGTGTATACTGTATGTGTGTGTTTGAGAGAGAGAGAGTGTGTGCAGCGAGCGAGACAGAAAATATGTGTGTGTGTTACAGGGATAGAGAGAAAGAGACTGAGAGCGAAAATGGGTGTGTGTCTCTTTGTGTTTGTGTGTCTCTGTGTGTGCTTGTGTGCATTTGTACGTGTGTGCTTGTGCATTTGTGTGCATGTGGGTGTATGTGTGTCTGAGAGAGACAGAGAGATGAAAAAAGAGAAGAGGAGAGAGGGCAGGAAAGATAGTGTGTGTCTCTGTGTGTGTGTGTGTGTGTGTGTGTGTGTGTGTGTGTGTGTGTGTGTGTGTGTGTGTGTGTGTGTGTGTGTGTGTGTGTGAGAGAGAGAGACAGACAGACAGACAGACAGACAGAGAGAGGGAGGGGAGAGAGCAAGCAAGAGACAGAATGTGTGTATGTGTTTGTGTGTGTGAATGTGGATGTTTGCGCAGGCGTGTGTTCCTCTGTGTGTGTGTAAGCGAGTGAGAGAAGCAAAGCAAAAGAGAGAATGTGTGTGTATTTGTGTGTACATATATGTGTGTGTGTCTGTGTTTGTGTGTGTGTGTTAGAGTGAGAGAGTGAATGAGTGAGAAAGGAAGAGAGAGTGAGAGTGAAAGAGAGGACATGTACGGTTGTGTATGTGTGTGTGAGAAAGAGTGGGGGAGGGGTGTACAAGGGAGATGTGTGCGTGCGTGTGTTTGAATGTGTGTCTGTGTGAAAGGAAAGAGGGAATGTGTGTGTGGCTGTGTGTGTGCCTGCGTAGGAGGGAATGTGCGTGTACTTGTGTGACTGTGTGTGTAATGTGTTTGTGTGTGTATGCTTGTGTGTGATGTGTGTGTGTGTGTGTGTGTGTGTGTGTGTCTGATAGAGATAGAGGGGGAGGGGTGTGTGTGCGGGGAGAGCTAGGAGCAAGCTCTGCAAATGGTGTGTGTGTGTGTGTGAGTGTGTGTGTGTGTGTGTGTGTGTGTGTGTGTGTGTGTGTGTGTGTGTGTTACAGCAGCACAATATGTGCCTGTGCTGAATGAAAGGGAAATGAATGTGGTGTGTGTGTCTGTGTGTGTCAGTGTGTGTGCTGTGGAAGAGGGTGTGTGTCCTTTATTGGATCTGTGTGTGTGTGTGTGTGTGTGTGTGTGTGTGTGTGTGTGTGTGTGTGTGTGTGTGTTAGTATCTGTGTGTAGTTTGTGAGGACTGTATAATTGTGTGTTGCTGTATATGTGCACTGCTTGCAAGTGCATGTGAATGTTTGTCTTCAGTAAGGATTGTGTAGCTGTGTGTGAATGTGAGTGCATATGTGTGTGGATGTATTTGCCTGTTTGTGTGTATGTGAATACACACACACACACATACACACACACATACACACACACACACATATTGGGGGTATTGGTGCGGGTGATGAAGTGTTCATGATAGTGTGCACACGCAAACAGAGCAGAATTACAATTAAACCAAACTCATTCACCAGCTCCCAGATCTCCATACATTTTCTCTCACATGCTGCTTCTTCTGTCTTATCTCAGTCAAGCATCATTTCTAAGCGTCTTGATGACTGTTACATCCTCCTGTGTGTATCAGGACCTTTACTTTACTATTTGTCAAGTGGCTCCATATTCCGCCAGCTCAGGATCTTCATCATCATCTGTTAGTATACAGTGTCATTTAAATTTTGTTTATTGGACATTTTAAAGTGAATCTGGTGAAAAATAGGCACCAAGGGGTCGACAGTTAGGTTCAGCCAACGGCTACTTTTTCAGCAGTGATCACTGCGGCGCTCAGTGCCGGTTAACGGGTTCAGTCTGTTGTTTATTTAAATTGGATCTTTCTTTTAATGTGTTAAAAAACTATCTGACTGATGTTGGCTTCAGTGCAAATCATGTCCCAGGCAGTAGCACAGCTTAGATCCGAAATATACTGTAAGTGACAGATGTGGAATGACCAGATATTATCAGTTGATTAGATCAGCTGTCAAGCTCAGCTACAATTGAATCCAGGGCCTACTAATACTGCTGATAAAATAATCATTCTCTCAAAACGGTGCTGAAGAACAGTGGTTAAAGAAAACAGGAGTTTTAAAGAATATTCAGAGAAATGTGCATGTATCTTGTCCTGATTGGGGTACTCCACTGGTGCACCTCTGTAAAGTTGGGGCCTTCATAGGAGATGGATTAAAAAACAGAAATGGCCAAAGTCAAAGCAGCACAGGTTGAGGTATCCTGATGCCCTGAAGATTGCTCCATTGTTATGATAGCTTGTAAATGGACATTTTCAGCATTTAGAAATAAACTTGACAGCATTAAAAATACTTTTTAGTGGTGAATTATGCATGTGCGTATGGAATTCCGATGAGAAACAGCAGCTAGTAGCAGTAACAATGCTAACACTGCAGTGTATAAAGGCTAAGCCTCCCTCACAAGGACCTCCTGTCAATACAAGATTTAAGTATCAATTATAAGCCACACAGTATCATGAAAAGAGACTCTACACACCTGTTTAATTTTTTCCTCTGAAAAACTTTAAGCATTACCACGTGATGCATTTCCCATCAAGAGCCACTGGTTTCCACTGCTGTCAGCCTGAAACTCTAACCCATGTCAGACTGATCACCAAAGCGGTGAACACAGAGCCTGACAAATTTTCGCACGATTAAATAAACAGCCATAAACTAGCGGTGAAAGTGTGAGCTGTCTTACCTTAAAACTTTTAAGCTTTTCTCCCTCACCAGCTTCTTTGCGAAACTTGCCACTACCTTCCAGCACCATATAAAATCTCTGGCTCTAAACAGATCTCTAGAGCTAACAGGTAATTATGCACTCTGAGCTAACTGGGAGGATTCCTTCTTGGGATAATGAATCTCTCCCACCCACTACTTTTGTGATTCCTGCAGTTTAAGGCACAAACCAATTCCTCATGTTGATTTCATAATCTCTCACTCACTCTGTCAATAAATAATAATAAAGTCAATAAAACAGCTAATCTGTCATTTGTGTTTGTGAGATACAAATCTTCTTTGGTTAAATAATACTGAGGAATTAAATTTGTGTGTGATAATTAATTTAATATACCATCTGATAAGTTTATTATACATTATTTCACCACCATGTGTCATCTCATATGCTCATTAAACAGTCTAACAAATGGCACAGAACAAGCTTTTTGTTCCCCATGTGATGGCAGTGATCATTAGATAATAAATTAATATCCTTTTCACTGTGATTTTATATTGTATATTGTTAAGCTACAGTACATTTCTCAAACTGCCTATGAAAATGCCTAATCATTTTGATGTAGCCCCACAGAGGTGCAAAGTAGGAGGCGCTGCTGGTTCTGGGAGTGTACCACTTCGAGTTTTTTTTAAAATTGATATCCTTATTGTTCCTCGAGATAGAAATACTGGAGTCTCCTGAATAAATAAATAGGTTTGTGTTGCAGCAAAGTTTTTTTGGAAATAAAGTTGGAAAAATCCAAACTAAAGTTGAATTTCTGAGTAATCAGAAACAAAGCTGAAAGCTTTTCCCTCCCTCTAAATCCTGCAATAGCCATGAGCCTGAGCTGCCATTGCTATGGATAAGAGGCCATACGGAGCGGTAGCAAATTCAAAATGCTTTGTTTTTACAAATGGGAAGAAAACAGTGCCCCATATTCATCCTAGATTGACCCAGAATCCGTAATGAACTGACTCTACCTGCTGAATATATATATTATTATCAGGGATAATAATGTGTTATCTTTATCTCCCACTCCCTTGGCAATTATCGCACCAAATTTTAGATTTAGTTATTGCATGTTTCTTTCAGAAATGTTTCCTTAAGATTCTGTGAAAACTGCCTTGTACCTTTCACTTTTTTTAAAGGATGTTTTCTAAAAAAGTTGCTCATCTTTTGTACTGATGATTCATGAGAGTTTCATGTCCATCCAAGGTTGGGAAGGACTCCAGCTGTCTTTGCACAAAATGAACTGGACTTTCATTTCTAGAACTCTGGATGCCTGAAGTAACCCCCCTACCGACCAAATCAACTAACCAGGAGTATTAAAGAGTTCCTACCAGTTCTGCGTTTAAAGGGGCCATTAAATGGACATAGGTTATATGAACACAGCTGTATTTGCAGGTTCTCCCCCTCTCCAGTGGGTATCCTCCAGTTTTGGATTCAGTGTTGGATTCCAAATCAACCAGCTTGGAGACCAGTCTGGAGATGACAAAGTTCATCAACAGGTTAAATTTACTCAATAAACAGCAATTTAATGTATGCAGAACGTGTACTCCATGGATTTGTTGCTGGCACCAGGTGAATTGCAGCGGGTCAGCGGGTTATCTTCAAAGCATACATTGACAGAGTTTGATTCAACAGTGAGGCATCAGTCCAAATACATGGACTGTATGGCATTTTCCATGATATTGTCAGATTTTACAACATAGCCAGATCCTGGCAAAGCCATTCCACAGTTATCTCTTTGCTTATTCTTGTCTAGCAATACCATGGATGAATTATCCTGAGACAGATGTCTTTTCAAACAGACATAAAATAAAGCTTAGATCCAAACTCCAATTGATATGATATCAGACTAAACATATAACCTGCCAATGTAGAATCTGAGGACAGCAGCTCATATGATCTGATCTCATAATACAGACATTATGAAAACTTAAGTGAGATGAGACATAACAAAATTTATATTATTGATCTCAATATGTAATATCCTTTATTTTGTCTCTTCGCTTCTTTCTAGTATCCTTCCTTATACATTATTAATAGGCCTTTCAGAGGTTTGATGGAAGAGTTAGACGGGTGTACTTGCCAACAGTGTACAGTATATTTATGTGTGTTGGGCTGCCATTGAGAAGTATGCCAGGTTGCTTTGTCTACATCATGGCTCTTCATCTGTCAGTGAGACCATGTTAGCAGTTTAAATCAAAATGACTGATAATTCACTATTGCTGTATCTTGAAAAAGAGCCATCAATTCCATTTGGGAAGACAAAGGTGCTCTCTGATGCAGTTTTAAAAGCCGTTAAGTTGTAGGCTCCAGTCTAAGATAACCCTAGAAATTTTAAATAGGATGCAAGAAAGTCAGCAAACATGTTTGTTCCAGGGAATATAATGTTAAAATAAATTCTGTTTTCTTTCTTTAGTTAGTTTTCATATTAATTTGTTTTAGTTGAATACTGTATGGTCGGGGAAGACGTTTTTTGCCATGTGTTAATTTGACACAATAAGCTAATAACACTAACAACTCGAAGATTCACTCAGTAGAGCACTTACCTCCGCCAACGCCAATTTCAGACAACATACACCAGACTTCAGAGAAAAAAATTCAAATTCATAGTAAATAATCCGGATCTGTCCCAAAATTTAATGAGTTACTCCCTGGCCCATTTCCCATCCCTCCACCATAGTGGAAATTGGTTGAGTAGTTTTTGCGTAAACCTGCTGACAAACAAACAAACATACAAACAAACAAAAACGGGTGAACACATAACCTCCTTGGCGGAGGTAACTAGAATTACTGTTGAATGCAATGTGAAAACCTTGACAATTGGAATACACAACACCCTAAGGGCCTTTGGACAAATAATATGACAATACATCCATAAACACAATATTTTTCTGATACCAAGTATTGCTGGTTGCTATTTGGATTATGGATTTTACATAGTAATTTCCTATTTTCTCAAGGAGTTTTAAAAAAAAAAAAAAAATTGATTTACTACAACAAGAAGCAAACATCACTATTCTGAGCCCCTTCTGCTCTCTGAAGCCGTTCGTCAGTTTTATGATTTCACATTTGTGTGATTGAGCACGTGAACATGTTGCTGTGTGTGTAGCATGTGTTTAAAAAAGGTTGTTCACATTTCATACATTGTTTCATCTGAGTTCTCTATAACATTCATTGAAATTAGTAGTATTTAATAACACAAGTGCAAAAATAAGGTGTCATGAGAAATTATCTTGTCATTAAAATGTATGCTTTCCTCTTCGGTTACACGGGTATCATATTGAATCAGATAACTGACTTGTAGTATTTTATATCAGAGAATTGGCTTTATTTTTATGCTTGTGGGCAACGTAACACTAGTATAATGTGAATTACCCAGTGTTTTTTCATCCTTACAACTTAGTCCCAAAGTCGTGAAGGCTTTCAAAATAAAATGTTTGTAAATTATAGTAAAGGAAGTGGCTAATCAGTGTTAGTCTGCTTTCCTCAGTTCATGATTTTTTTCCAAAAGCTAATTCATTTTTTCCAGGCATATCATAATAAGTAGCAACAAGGGCCATAGTATACATTTTACTGATTCTAAAAGATAAACGATAGAAAAATAACAAAATGATATATGATTAAAATGCCGATGTGATTACTAAAATCTTTTTTAATGAGATGTTGATGGAAGCTATTGTCATATACAATGTAGTGCAACGGCGTGATACCGTTTGTTTCCAAAAAGCAGGATAAACCTGCTTTTTGGATAAAGCTGCCTTTTGAGATCTCCATTGATCGGTACGTAAGGAGGGAAGGTAAACAAAAGGTAAACAAAATTTCACTGAGGTCAGTGTGTTGAAAAACTGTGAATAATAATTCAACATAAATGATACATCTCATGTGCACTGTAGTTAGCAGCGGTGACAATCACTGAAGCTCTCACCAACTAACTTACCAGCTCAACTGTCAGTTGGTTAATATCATCTCGAATTATTTTTCTCAGACATACGTCCGAGGTATTTCGACAGGTGTCAAATTGCTGACAAAGGTGTATCAAAGAACAGGTCACAATTTACCATTTTCACCAATGCAAAAAATCTTCAGAGCTAAAATTCAGGTCATATTGATCACATTTTCTATTCAAGGCAAAAATGTCATTTGAACGTCTCAATCAGCAGAGAGCGACCAACAGATGACGTTACAATTTGGACGTTGAAGGCGGCCATGTCCAATTTCCATATTTGAAAAGTCCAAGTCAGTTAGGGATTTTATTAAGCGTTGGGCTGAAAAGAAACAACAGAAGATACAGTTTACACAGTATATCCATGAATCACGTATTGATGTACACATATCACACATTTTAATAGGGATTGCTTTAACCTGTTGATAGAATAACAAGATGTACATGTGAGTTTGTAAACAGCACTAGATGTAAATGTTTCCCAGCCTACCCAAGTGTCGTTCTGTTTGAAACACAAACTTCACCCTAACGTTTCTCTTCGCCATTTTATTTAATAATTTTTCCTCTCTCAGTTAGCGGGCTAATCACTCTTCTTAGAGACGGTCTACTTTTTTCATCTGCTCGGTGAGCGCGTCCATTCCTTTCTGCGGGGGCTGCAACGATCATCCTGTTTATTAAAAGTGACTCGCAGCTCGATGCTCACCCCGTCACCGTGGATCCATTTAAACACACTTGTAAAAATCACGCCTTCGTCCGATTTTTGCCGGCTGAGAAGACACGGCAGCCCAGCATACGGACTGTTTTATCGCCAGTCGGGCTTTGCGCACCCCTCCGCTGCGCGGCGGTGGGAGCGGCTGGAATAACCTTGGTGTGAGCCAGTTGAGCGGCTGGAGAGAAGAGTGAGAGGCTGCTCGTTACGGTGGCGGAACATCAGCAATCGCAGGCGTGAACATGGCGGAGACGGTACGCTCGCTCTTCGACTACCGGGAACCACACAGACTGGACAGCGACGGAGAGGGCGTCAAACCGGCGCCGCCACTGCGGGGGTGAGGGAGTAAATTAATTACGACTGTACAGAATAGTGGAAAACTGTGTCATGATAGTGTTTTCCTCTTCAATGACAGCCAGACTCGGGTGGGTGTGTGCGCGCATGTTTGTGTGAGGGTGTTTTTGATGGAGCTAAAGTTGTAAACATACGATAATTGTCAGGTTTGTCAGTGAGTAAAAGTCCAGCAGAAAGAAATTACGCGAGAAAGTCGCTTGTCTGTCTCATGCTAGCTTGTTTTTTTTAAAGCGTTAATTCCACCTTACAGAGCAGCTCCAAAGAGGTGTGTGCGCGCGTGTGCGAGTTCGCCTCTGTGTACATGTGCGCGCGTGTGTATGTGTCTGACACTGAATTCACTTATTGAATGTGTGTTTTTGAATGACAGGATAAAGCAGATTTAACCAATACACACTATTTCTACAGAAAACAACATGTCATGTACCTTGAATTAATACTTTTTTCAGGTAAACCGGAAAAGCTGAAGTTTAATTACAGTGTTGTGTCTTAAACCGTAAATATCAAAAGTTTTCAGGAACATAGCTCATACAGTAATGCAAATGTTCAATTTCACAAAGTTAGAAAAATGTTGGAATTAATATACTGTCAGAGCCTCCCCCTGTGTGTGTGTGTGTGTGTGTGTGTGTGTTTATGTGTGTGTCTCTGTAAGTGCGCGCTCTCGCCTCTGTGTAGTGTGCGCGTGCGTGTGTGTGTGGTTGTGTGAGAGAAAGACACACACACAGGGAGGGGGAGAGAGCGTGAGAGAGAAAGGAAC
Organism: Xiphias gladius; assembly: GCF_016859285.1. Lineage (NCBI taxonomy): Eukaryota > Metazoa > Chordata > Actinopteri > Istiophoriformes > Xiphiidae > Xiphias > Xiphias gladius. The sequence goes on along the minus strand of NC_053414.1, from coordinate 16,403,175 downwards.
AGCTCTGTGTGTGTGTGTGTGTGTGTGTGTGTGTGTGTGTGTGTGTGTGTGTTTGTGTGTGTGTGAGTGTGTGTGAGTGTGAGAGAGAGAGGGAGGGAGGGGGAGTGGTGTGTGTGAGGGGGGTTGGGGAGTGGAGTGTAACTGTGTGTGTTTGTGTGTGTCTGTGTGTGTGTGTGTGTGTGTGTGTGTGTGTGTGTGTGTGTTTCTGCATGTGTGTGTGTGTGTGTGTGTGTGTGTGTGTGTGTGTGTGTGTGTGTGTACTAGAGCAGAGGAAGGAGGAGGGAGTGTGTGTGTGTGAGGGATGGGAGGGGGAGAGAGTGTGCGTGACAGAGACAGACACTGAGTGTGTGTGAGTGTGTGAGTGAGATGGGGAGAGGGAGGGGGAGCACTGTGTAAGGAGTGTGTGACAAAGAGAACAGGAGTGTGTGTGTGTGTGTGTGTGTGTAGTATTGAGTGGAGTGAGTGAGTGAGTGAGTGAGTGAGTGAGTGAGTGTGTGTGTGGTTCTGTGAGTTTGTGTATGGTTGAGAGATTGAGAAAGTCTGTGTGTGTTGGGAAGACAGGGTGTGTTTGAGAGAAGGGAAAATGTTTTTTCACAGAGTGTATGTTTGCATGTATCCATGCCTGTTATTGTTTGTGAGTGTGAGTGTGTGTGAGTGTGTGTGTGTGTGTGTGTGTGTGAGAGAGAGAGAGAGAGAGAGAGAGAGAGTGAAAGGGATAAAAGAAACTAATAGTGTGTGTGTGCATGTGTGGAAAAAAAGAGTTAGGAATAAAGGTGTGTTTACTGTGTGGCAGAAGAGAGAGACAGAGAGAGAAAGGATTGTGAGAGACTGTGAAGGACGTGTGTGTGTGTATGTACGTGAGAAGGAGCATATAAAAAGTGTATGTGTGTGTGTGCGTGTATGTGTGTGTATGTGTGAGAGACAGAGATAGAGGGGAAGTGTGTTAGAGGCACAGGGAAGGGGAGGGGAGAGTGTGTTTGCGCATACGTGTGTGTTAGGAGAGTGGGGGAGGGAATGTGAGTGTTTGTTTGTGTGTGTGTGTGTGAGTGAGTGAGAGAGAGAGAGAGCAAGAGAGACAGAGAGGGATGGGAGGTGTGTGTCTGTGTGTGAGCATGAAGGACTGTGTTTATGTGTAACCAAGTGGCGTGTGGGTTTCAGG